>NC_068355.1:154747391-154859891 GCF_020536995.1 Dreissena polymorpha
TGACTCTTGGACATCCAATACCACAGAAGCATACCTCACAGTAACCGTACACTACATCAAAGATGACTGGTCAATGGAGTCGCGCATACTTATGATCCGCCATGCCAGAGCGACACACCGGCGAAAACCTTGCAATTCGCCTTAAGGATTGTGTGGATGAGTTTGGTCTGAAGGGACGTGTTGAAGCATGTGTTCACGACAATGCCAGAAATATTGACGTAATATAGCGGCCCAATCAAAAAATAAAATAATGACGCAAGCGATCTCAAATTAGAAATTACTTTCGTTTCTATAGAGCGGTTCGAGCAGTATGACATTTTTACTCTAACTCTATTGAAACTACCTAACGCGTTTCGGTTAACCGGTTAATAACCGGTTACGGCAAAAGGTTAACCGGTTACTGATTTTTGTAACCTCTTGCATCCCTAATTTTTTCCGAACCTTCATGGAGGGGTTTGACGAAACTGCTATAGATTTGTCCCGCAGTATGGCCACTCCACCATATCCACGGGGTAATTGGATAGGCAATAAAGGATCATTATGTCTGACCCTTTACCTGTGTAGTCTAGTTTATCGGATATTTCACCGAGGAGCGAACTTTGAATTTGAAAGAGCCAGTGTTCTTTTTCTTTTTATTCAATATCATACATACAATGTAAACATGTATATGATCATACAACATAGTGATTGTACAAAGCATAAAGTTCAGACATGTTATACAAGATATGCTAATATAATATATATTTTTTTAGAGAGAAAGGAAAAGAACAACAGAGAATAGTTATGAAAAATGATGAGTTGTGTAAGGCGGAAGAAAGCATACTGGGCTTGTGTGTTTTGTTGTATATTCACAATGGTCTTGTCAGATTGAAAAAAAAAATAATTAAAAAAAAATAAACAAACTATTTTAGAGAGATAAACTAGCATTAGAGTGAAATGTATATAAGTGGACAAAACATAATGAGAATTTAATCCGATGCCATTTTTGTTCAAAGATTTGTAATGTGTCATTTCTGAGGGCTATTTCTTTCTCAATCTGGATTTTTAGTTTAAGACTATGGACAAAACAATTAAAATTTGGTACTGTTTTTTTGTACTTCATGTTTAAGATAAAATATTTCATCAATAATAACCATAAAATTTACAATATTATTACAGTCTATTGATTTCAATGATTTAATTCCGAAACTTACATTTAAGAAAGATAGTTTAACGTTTAGTTGATGTTGTTCAAGAAAAGATATTAATTGATTCTAAATAGGCTGGATGTGTTTGCACTCCCAGAAAAGATGTTCTATAGTTTCAATGTTTTCACTGCAGATATCACACATATTTGAGTTAGATAATTTGCATTTAAAGAGATATTTATTTGTGGCTATAATTCTATGGATGTATTTATATTGAAAATTTCTCAGTGTGCTTTCAATAGTTGCTTTATATGGCATGGTAAATATGTGTTTCCAATTAAGTTCATTTTCTCCAAAAGGACTTGCCATTTATTTTAGATTTTGGAGTTTTCTGTAGGGCTTTTAATTTGTAGTGTGTAAAATATTTTATTTGTTTTTTTTTTTCTTCCAAGTATGTTTTCTACAATGTTGTTTGAGTACATGGTGTATTATTTGTATTGATTTCAGATTTAATATGTATGGGTATGCTTTTGAGCCAGTGTTCTTGTAGTAATATAATGTGACATTGTTTCGACATTTCTAAAATAGCGTGTGTTGATGCCTTCATATCTTTACAATTAAACGAACCTACTCGCAGTAACATGTGGTCCTCGTTTGCTAAAAATTTAGGATGTTTGAGGCTGTTCGCCGAAAATTTCTGGTTGCATCAGCTCTAACCACTTCTGTCATGCCAGGATTACCCCTCTTATCCAGACTTGGGCCTGCAGTGCTGTTACCAGACTGAGACATGCAATGGACGCTGTTTCCCGGTAGGTCGCTTCCTGGTCTGGGGTGATGAGAGGCGTCGTCCGTAGCGTACATCGAGCGATGTTCACCGGTTTGGCACTTCCGGGTACAGAGCGTGGGTGGCTATCGTCTGGCAGCTGACGTAAGACACTGCTTACCTGCTGTGCACATCCTGCTGAGGGCTGACAATGAGGGTGTTTAAGTGGGGCGCTACTCTCCGGCTGGGCCCTTCCTGGTACCCTGTAACAGTTATCGGTAGGCAGATTCACCGTCAGATCGCCTCCTGGCATAGAATGATGGCTGCGTGCAGGGGGAATCTGGGCTGCCTCTATACCAAGGAAAACCAGGTGGAGGTATAGGGAATGTAGGTTGGGGCCATTTCTGGTTTGTGGGGGTAAAATATATATGGTTGGTGGTGATGGTGTCGCATGAAATAGAGGACCTCCTGTGAAAGGTCTAGGGTCAGTAGTGTTAGACTGTATATTTGGCATACATGAACTGGGTGTAGTAGAATCATCTTCACATGAAGATTGTGTGCTATTGTTAAAAAACTTAGCAATGAAGTCAACTTTTTTTTTCATTTTCTCCAATAATATCTGAAATTTATCATGCAGCGCTTGACAGCTTATCGCAAATTTGCTCCTAATGTTTCAGCCTGATCTGATTCAAACTTATTGTAATTGATGGCGATACAGATTCATTCGCCACAAAAGTGTTCCCAATGTTTTTAGTATAACTGAGGAGTGTCTCATTTTCGAACATGGAGATTCTAGTAGTTTGAGTTTTAATTGTCAGATTCATTTCGTTGTTTCTATATTCAAGTTTTTTAACTAGTGCTTCGAGTCTAGTATTGTCTTTTTGGAGTGGTCCATCTTTTTATCTTTGATTTTATTCACTCTCCCATTTGGTTAGCTTGATTTTCTTTTGCACTAATTTCATCAGACCGCAAGCATTTGTCGCAGTTCTGTGTAGGGACAGACTGTTGATGGCTGCGGATTGATTTCCAACCTGCCGGAGAGGCGGTAGTGCTAGCAGGTGAGGAGCAACCAGGGTGCGAAGCGGACTGATCGATGGAGTTATGCTCGCTGTGGGTGGTCGCTACGCCTCTGGAGTTATCAGCATCATGTCTGGGAGAAGCAGTGTTTATTATGAGGCTTGCCACTTGTCATGTAAATCTGGGACTGGTTTGCGGCACAAAGGTTACAAATCACGCTACCGCCGTTCTTGTATACACATGCCATGTGGCAAGTACCCATACAACTGTCACATGCCTCACTGTTGTCCATTATGATGGTATCGCAGGCCACACAACGATCACCTAACTCTTCATCCAGTATATCTTGTGCACATGTCAAGACAAAGGAAGGTGGTGGAGCTAATGCAGGCAGGGAGGATACACAGAGCTTACATTGTTATTGTTTGTTCTTATTGTCTTTGTCTTCGTTGTATGATATTTCAAATTCTGTCAATTTTTCACACCTGTAGTGTATCCAATGATTACCATATGTGCAAAGGGTACTCCGATTTACTTTCTTGTTACAGCCTCGGCAAGTATCAGAAGGTTTCTCAGAGTTCTTGTTCAGAGCCTTTTCAATTTCAGATTGCAATGTTTGTTTATGTATTCAAAACTATTGCCACAAGTAGACTGGGCGTCTTGAAGCATAGACTGGAGTTTGGGAAGGCCAGCATCAATGAATCCCTGCATACCTTTTCCGTTGACCAGGCATCTATGGTTGTAGGATAGATGTTTAGAGTGAAGGAATGTTCAGTACAATCGTTACCCAATACGCAGATAATGTATTCTGTGATAGCAATTCGCTTATTATCATAACTTCTTAATGTCTATTGAGCGGTTAGGTCCTCTGATGGAGTAATATTGGAGCATAGCGCATTTCAACAATTCAAAGGTTGCCAGGTCTGCATCGATGACGAGATTCCCCCTCTTATGGTGAATTTCAAGTAAAATGTTCCTTCTTGCGGCTTTCAGCTTCTTAATAAGGGCAGACTCGACGTTCAAGGTATAGGGTCGTGCTTCAGTATCTACAGTTGGAGCTTCTAGGGGTCCTGCTGGAATAGCAAGCGAAGCCATGATGTAGCGACTATAGGGAATAATGAGGTCTAATAATATTAGTAGTCTGTATATAAAAGCTTTGAGCACTTGCAGATCTATATTGCTAAATTTATCCTGTGGGACCAGGGACTTCTTGGCTGCTTCCTGTTTGATTTTGCACCGTAGACGCAGCCAGATTTCTAGAGCAGCAATATTAGCTGGGTTCTTCTAACATTTTTTCTTGCAATTTCTAATCATGGGATAATGCGAATAAGCGGCTAGGTACTACACAAATCACTGGTACACACAACAGGACGCACAATAAATATCAGGCAGACAGGCAGGCGTAAGAGTTTCTTATGAGTTGCAGTTAAGATTTACAGCTTTCGATTACAATGTGGCGCACAACACAACAGATGTCAGACAGATATATGGATGCGAAAGTTTCTAAAATACTTTAAGAAGTCTTCAGTTAAAAGTGTCAACATTAAGGTTCAAGATGGCTGCCTCTTATAGTTTTTATTATTTCTAGGCCTTTCTATAAAGTAAACACTTGTGGTCTTAAATCTGTCTCTACCGCTTTGCACACATAAAAAGCATACATAAAGCACATACAACACAGTTTTGCAAACGATGAAGACACAAATCTACTGGAATTTTCTTTGCATTAGGCGTGAATACTCTAAAGTTTGTCTATTAACACATTTCATGGCGCGCAACACAACAAATGTCAGGCAGGTATATGGATGCAATATTTTACAGGATACTTTAAAAGTCTTTAGTTAAAAGTGCCGACATTAAGGTTCAAGATGGCCGCCTCTTATAGTTTCTATCGTTTCTAGGGTTTCTATAAATTAAGCACATATGGTCTAAAATCTGTCTCTACCGCTCATCATACATAAAAAAGCACACATAAAACATATAAAACACAGTTTGCAAACAGTTAAGACACAATCTAAGACGATAAAACACCATAAAATAACTGTTTTCTTTCATTCACAGTTTTTCAACACGTGGGCGCCATGACGAACAAAGGACGAAGATTAAAATCGTAAAAATATTCCTAATGGGAAGGGGAATCACACGAATTTGTTTTCCGTTGCTAGTAGGTAGTCCATAGCTGTCGTCCACCTGTTAAAAAGGCACTTACACCACAAAAAAATGTCTTAAAATTAAATTTAAAAAGTCATAAAAGACAAGATGTAAAAAACCACGTCCGTTCAACACCGCCACCTAGCCTATTGTTTTTCATTTTTTAATTTTGTTTACAGTTCGTCTGACAGTTTGGCGCGTAAATGACGTCACGATTTTCGGAATAAGTGGCGTTTAACCTATTGAAAGTTGCAACCGCATTAATGAAACGCACTTAATCGAGAGTTGCAAATCGATGTGAAACACTTGCAACTTGCAACTGCGCTGCAACCATTAACGAAACGGCTCCCAGCTCTTTAAGTTGAACCTAGGTACATATACTATTGAACAAACTTGTATCCTCTATTTTGAAGCATACATTTTCAAATCAACAACAACACTTACTTCCCAATTTTAGTGTTCCCAATCCAAAGGGACCCCGCCCCATTCCCAAAATGGTGAAAAAAACACTGTAATGGGTCTTTAAGTTTTCAAATGCATCATCCAATGAAAGGCAGATGTCCTTAGCATAGCAAAGAAAGAAAGGTGACAGGCAATTCTGGCTTTCAAGAAACTCAAAAGACTAAATATCAACATATGAACCCAGTTCTGGGAAACTGGGCTTAATGCTATTGAATAAATTGTTGTCCCTGATTAGGTTGTGCAGTCCGCACACGCTAATCAGGGACAACATTTATCACCTAAACTGGATTTTGGTTTAGAAAAGACTTCCTTTAAACAAACAAATCCATTCAAGTGGAAAGTGTCATTCTTGATTAGCCTGTGCGAACTGCACAGGCTACTCGGGAAAACACGTTACGCACATGCATTAAGTCCAGTTTCCCAGAACGAGGTTTCAAATTAATCATAATTTGGTCCAATAAAGGGCCTAGACAACATGAATATTGCCCCCCTACCTGTCTGTGTTTCCTCCACTGCGCATACTGCCAGAGCCGCTGGAAGTATGTGCGCAGGAGGACCCTACGCCGATGTATCCAGGCTGCGTGACACTGGGTGACCTGCTTCAGGTCCTCCTTGTCCTCGCATCGCGCCAGCCACGACAAGCCAGCCCAGAGATATTATTATAATCTGTACACATTTACAAACAAGTAAAACTTAAAATAGGCAATTAGTTGCAGAATTACGATTTACGGTTAAAATGCACTAATATTTAAATATCATCATTAAACCGCGCTTAACGAAAAGAATGATGTATGCTACATTATTAACAAAATTTAAAGTTCTGATACTAACTCGATGTGCTTTAAATCATTAAGGATAAGAATACACTTTATATAATTATATATTGTAGGGCAATCCCGCAGGTCCGCTTGTGCTGACATATGTGTATTTTTCCAACATTATTATTCTGTTATGTGATAAGGCATTTATGATATAATGTATTTGTACTAAGAATATCTCATACAATTTACAATATGATGTTCACACCCTGTTTTACAAATGAGTATATCCTATTTTTAACACTTGCCAACATATTTATTTTCCGCATTATTAACACGTGAAATGACAATTGCGTGGGCTGGTTAAAATGAGGAAAACTTAACTACTTTCCAAGTATTGTATGATATCCTACAATACTTGGAAAGTAGTTAAGTTTTCCTCATTTTACCATTGTTCAGTTTTTAAATGAGATTTATAGACATAAACAATTCTTTAACAACAAGTTTCTGTATAAAATTATACATGTATACACAGTTGTTTTTGGCTTGATTAAGAAGACCTATTGCATCAGTACATATTATTTTGAAATAAATATACTAATGTTCATCAAAGCCATTCGATAGTAAAAATAATTTACATAAACACATTTGAAGATATTAATGAACATATCACATCTGTACATTATTTTATTATTACTTATGTAATGAAATTACACACATGAAAACATACTTTGTACGAGGCATTAGAAAAAAGACACAGTAAAAATTGCCTACTCTACCGATTATACAAATGTTGAACATGCAAAACAAATTTATATTGTGATTTATAAATGAGTTACTTTTTATATTCTCTAAATTAAATTGCGGTTCATAATGAAATGAAGATTTCTATACTTCTGGTGCAGCTGTCGTAATGGGACGTATGAATATATGTACCCAATAAGATTAAACATAAGACCAGATAACATTTTACAATGCTGATAATTGTATTTTTAGAAAATTCCAGATAAAATGCTCTGAAAATTCATCCAGTTATTTTATGATGATGTAAGAGTTAAACCCAAAGCATTTGTATTCTTCTTTTAAAAACTAATAACACACAAATACTTATACTTAAGGACATAAGGAATTGTATTATTTCAATACCATTCAAATTTCCTTACATTTTTTCGTAATACCTTAGTGTATTGCTCCTTTAAAAAGTTTATTTGTTTCGTATTCGATAAAAAGCCTGGTACAAAACATTCTTAATTCTCTATCCATAATCCAATAAACAAACGGATTGATCACGTGATTAATGAATACAAGTCTAAGCGCAAAAAGAAAACAAGCCTTGCTGGTATCAGGCATACCATGCAACTTCCTTTTATTTGATCCAACATAAATAAGTAGTCTGGTGTTAATAATCATCGTGATGCTAAATATTACACAGAGTGTGAGTGTTAGTCTTGTAATGTTTCTTATTCTAATAGTCTTGTTATGTTTGTTTTGGGATTGTTTTGTAGTAGCAGGACTCGTTACTATGTCAGAAGAACTAGGGTTCTTGGAAATGACACCGGTGCCACGTTAATGTCTTCCGTTCTCGGTTCCTTCAAATTCACGTTTATAATGTCGATACTTAAAGTCTTGCTACTGAGTCCACTTCACCATCATCGGTATCAGTAATATCAACTGGATAATTGTCTGCGCCTCGTTTTTTCAGTTGACTCGTCTGCTGCGTTCGTTCGTAAATGTTGAGTAGGCTTTAACAAAAGTCTGGGGATATTTACGTATAAGGCAGCGTACAGACCGTTCATAGCCACAATAATCGATATCAGGATGACGGTATTAACAGAGATATAAATCTGATGATAGTTACTGCCAATATATTGCTCGTCCTTTTCACACACAGTAACGGTGATGTTTTCGATTTGGTAACTGTACAGACCCCATAGGACAAAGACTGGTGATGACTGCATTGCCGATATAATGCCGATGACTACACATATTCGAAATGCATGTCTTGGTCGAATCTGCCATCCGTGCGGTCGGCACATTTTTCTCCATCTATCAACGGCGACAACACATAGACAATATGTCTCCGAGGATATAGTAAAAACGCTGAGAAATGTTTTTATCTTGCAGAATGATTTACCCATTGGATAGACGTACCAATATAGTTGACTAACAATTTCTGCTGGCATTGTAGTGAACACGCTTAATAGGTCTATGAGAGCAATACACAACACGAAATACCGGAAATTACAGTGATGGTAACGGCGTCCGAACACGTAGATAACTACAACATTTCCTATTAATCCTAATACTATTTCAAGTCCAACAATAACAGATACCCATGCTATCTTATTCATAAATCTGTCATTAATGTCTTTCGCCGTTAGGTTTTCCATATTTGTAATATTGTTCTTGTCATCCGCGTTAACCGCTGCCTCACTGTAAACCTAGACAATAAATGATGCAGTTTAACAAATACTAGACTCGCCGAGTTTAGAAAATGGTTCCGGCTCATTGGCAATTATGGCCGACATGGGGCGGGGCAGGTTTGCCTTATATTAAAATAGTGACATATTTTGAATATTCAAGAAGTTATATTTTAATGCAATCTTAATGAAACTTGTTGAGAAATTTGGTATTATGATATTTCAGCTGAGTTAAAATGTTTCTGGTTGGTTGAAACATAAAATTGCCACGGGATGTTACAGTAAAATTGAAGTTAGTATAACATTTCGTCACAAGTTGATGCTGCTTCTTTCTGAAGATGATTACATCTATTAACGTGATAGCTTGATAGTGGGATGTTGAAGTTGTATTTGATGATAATGATGATGATGATGATGATGATGATGATGATGATGATGATGATGATGATGATGATGATGATGATGATGATGATGATGATGATGATGATGATGATGGTGATGATGATAATGATGATGACGACGCCAAAGACGACGACGACAACGACGACGACAACGACGACGACAACGACGACGACGACAACGACGACGACGACGATGATGATGATGATGTTGAGGATGATATCTTTATTTAGTCTTATAATTTACGTGTGACCTATTGAACTTATTTGTCTGGCTAACCGCTGGTTTTTTTCAACAAAAGTTGTCTACTCTAAACCCAAAGGTTTGAAACGTAATAACCCATATTTGATAACATATTTAAACAGTATACATGTATGAAACGTGGCCAGTGACTAATTTATGTACTGATAAGATTTCTTTGCCCTAAGGCTAAAACGTCAATCAGTGTTTGCCACTCCGTGTTTAATTTTGTGATATTTTCTAGTTAATACGCCACGAGCATAAAATGATTATTTCAGAGGTTAAATCTTGCCATCATACATGTTAGTTTACGGAAGTGTTGCATAACAGTGGTTGATTTCCTAGTGTTTTGGTCATATTTCCGTTGCATTCGTCATATTTTCGTTGCATTCGTCACATTTCTGTTGTATTCGTCACTTGTCCGTTGAATATTGTAGTATATATCTTGGCTGAAATCTAGTGACTTACTGAACAATTCAAACAGCCGGAGAAATAGGATTCACACTTTCTTGTTGTTGTAGGGCCCGTTATGGTCTTGCATGTATCTTGTTAATTAGAATATTTTGTGTATTGAAAAGCGTAGTGTTAAATTGCAAAATATATCTCAATGAGCAGTTCTACGAGTTGGGTGCGTCTTTATTCCACTGAACTACACACTTGGTTTACATATGTACATGTACATTATTTTGTGTTGGTAAGGGGTAATTGATTTTTTTTAGTCATCAACAACTATTTAAAATTATGTTCCTTGCAATTGAATGTTTATGTATTTTATTCATTATATGGAAAGTTTTATTCCCTCAACTGGTTGCACCAGATGTTTAACATAAGGATCTGGCTGCATGTATGTTTTTTGTCTGCAATAGATCAAAGAGCTATGTGATAACTCAATAACTAAAACAAAAGCTTTCAGTCCATCAAAGCGAGATGTTCTGATCGTCTTATTTATGCAGTGGCATGTCCGTCATCAACATTTACCTTGTGAACATTGTAGAGGACACATGTTTGCCTATTTGAAATTCGTCGGAACATTAATACTTGGTCACATGGGGTCAAAATCTATTTCAGTATGCCAACTTAAACAAGCTTTAGAACACTTTAGTAGTCAAATTTCTTTGCTCGTCATTTAATTTGTTGAGATTTTATTTTTGTTCTTATGATATTTTGGGCGAGTTCAAAAATGGCTCCGGTCGGTTTAAAACATGGCGGCCAGGAAATGTAGCAGATTTCTTAATGTGACTATATTGAAACCTTGTGAGAAAGCAAGAATTTAATTTTGGGCCTTTCATTTAAAACAAATCTTAGCTATTTTTTTCAAATGCTAATTAATTTCTTCGGAGAGTTTGCAAATGGTCCGTTTTACTAATTGGCTGCCAGGAAAAATTCTTTACAACTGACGTAACCAAATGCGCCGTCATATATGCATATATATTATGTTTTTATTTATACCGGATAACGAATATACAAATTATAAAAGCTGAAAAGGATATTTGTTACACCATTTACACTTATTTCGAGTACTTAAATATATTGTAGATTACTTGTATCATCATTTGCATGAATTTGGCCCTATAATACAAATAACAACATTCTGCTTTAAAATCTTAAGCGTACGAGACGCGGCCGTCATTGTGCTGTTCCCAGTTAACGACGGTACGTGCAAACGATGGTGTGTCACGAACAAACCAGTACAAACCAGTGAAGAAAAGCGATATCGGCGAACCTTCGCTGCATGCTCGGCATTTTCAAAACCATATCGGTTAAACTTCAACGACAAAAAAAAATGATGGGCAATCAAACTATATGACGATGTATGTATGTAGTTGGTTTTTATCGAGTGCACCTGGAATTTACAATAAGACCATCTCCCCCAGAACACTTGACAATTGGGTTACAGGGGATTAGTGCGGGATACAAGAGGCGCCCCGTTCCATAGACAAATATGTGTCTCTTAGTGCCCGATGTGAAGCAACTAGTACACTGAAATTCGGGTTTTCGTATTGTTCTGAAGACAAGAAAGAGAGTAAGAGTGGAGCAGGGAATCGAACCGGTGGCCCATGAGTTTTGGCACCAGTGTTTTACCAGTAGACTACGGATCCGTTGTGACAGGCGTTTTTAATGCGTTGTGCTTTTTTATGAGCTTATTTTCCTAACAACGCGCTCGGTCGTTACAACTATAAATGCATACTTCGCTACAATAGTATGGTACGTAATAATATAGCAAACAATGAAACTCCAGAAACTATCGGGAGAGAACATCTCGTTCTTATCCACTACTTTTAGAAAAGAGCACCATCTGTAAACATACAGTTATTTAAACTTTGATTACCGCGTAGGAACGGAAGATGCAAGGAATTCGGGGTTTAAACCAGTTATAGGGTTAGCCGAACCTCACACTTACTTTAGTTATAATCAGACCAAATGCGTCTAAAACGCTCTTATAAAATGTAACAATGCAGACAGAAAATGAAAACATGAATGCAAAAACGTGACGCGTGAACCGAATACTGAACACATAGTTTTAGTGTACGTGTGGCGGATGTTAGTATCAGAAATCTATTAAAACGATTGGCGGATACGTTTTTAGGTTATTAGTTTGCATAAAATATGGTCCATCTAATACAAGTTTTAAACTATCAATATAGCAATGTATCAATAGAAAATTGTCAAACAAACTAGGTGTAACAAAGATCAAAATAGGTTTTAACAACATAACAAAAATTGACTGAAAAATGACAACATGAAGATATGTACGTTAGATACGTTGTACTGATAACAGTTAATAAAATAACAAATACGAGTGATAGTCACACCTACTTGTACACACTTAAATATATCGGATTTTTTAAGGCTTGTTAATATTTTTTTCCGCATTATGAACAGGATAACTGACAATCACAACGAAATGTTAATATGGCGAAAACTTTAATTACTTCCGATTACTGTATGAGATGCATCTTATAAACGGAGTGTTTTAATACACACACCCGGATAAAGAGTCCAATTGTTCAAGAGTTGGCTTTACGCTTCATAACAGGCCCGTAGCCAGGGTTTTGAAAAAAGGGTAGCGAATTTTCCCATCAACGAGTGTTACTGAGCAACGAAGTGGCGAAGTGGGTAGGTGCGGGAGGGGTGTTCATTAGGGGGGGGGGGGGGGGATCCTCCCCCTAGAAAAGTTTGAAAATGAAACGTAAAATCCTGAATTTCACTTTCATTGACAGACCATACCCAGTGACTGATCGTTATGAATATGGTATAACATACATGTATTCCCCACTACCGTTTTTCAATAACCACCTTTTTCGATCAGTCACGGAAAAACATTATTTTATACGGTGTTTAACCCGACACTAGTATGCGCGCACACACTTTGTTTACAAATGCAACAACAATCTTATAGAATGTAAAATCAACAATAAGAACGGTATAAAATATCACAATTTATTGGAATCTTGGAATCTTGATAAAATTGGTGTATTTTACCATTCCAAAATTTTACCATAAATCAAGCAAATTAAAAGGAAATATTTGACTTTTGTTTTTCAAAACAATTGTTTTTCTGCTACTATGGATAGTTCCAGAGGCCTAGCATTGCTCTAAACGTGCTAATAGTATATTGTACAATAAACACTGATAAACAAGACTGGGTCTTTTTAATCTGTATCAATACTTAACAGAAATCAAAATGCTATTACTGGTTACTTTTATTTTTAAAACTATTTTAACAAATTAGTTATCTTTTTTTCTAAACGAATTTCAGAAACATATAACAATTAAGGCTTCATAAAGACCCTATAACCTCAAACTACTGGCACGATGGTCTCAAAGTCCTTAACAATGTATACCAGGACGTTGAAAAAATGCCCAAGATCCGTCACAGTTGATGAACATTAAACGGTAACGTCCGCCTGATCATTGGTGATAACGTTTTAAATTCATTATAACAACTGTTTAAGAGTAGGACATATTTCCTAGTGTCAAGTTTTACATAATAAAAACATTGTGGAAATTTCTGAATGTGGAGCAGAACAGATGCCATTAAGTGTTGGTAAACTACAAAAAAACTACATTGGTTTTGTAGAAATGATTAGTTTTGTTTTCTTGCCATACAGCACAACAAAAACCTGTCTTTAGCATAGAAGATTTTTTTTTGCTGTCAAAACTTCTGTTGATTTCAACAATTCTACGGTTAAAAATTGTGAATTAAAATCACTCGCTATCTTGGAAATGACGAAATCGAGAATTTAATTATATGGTGACCTGTCGGTAGCCTAATGAATTCAACATTATTGTAACGCTTAAATACGAAGACTCACTGGATTCCGGGAAAAGATAAATAACCGTTGCGTCGAATAAAGTTGGGTGCAATTTTTAGTTCAAATATTTTTTTACTCGTCAAAAAAGGATGGGTGCGAAAGCACCCAACACCCCCCCCCCCCCCAAAAAAAAAAATATGAATTATATACAAGATTTGATTTACATAATCAGGAAGGTGACATATTGTAACCAAAAGTATTTTGAAATAAAGAAACTAATCATAATACATTACACAGTTCATGTATACAGTGAACAAGCTTTATTTAAAAGCGACATTGATAATCTATTAATTTACAGTTAAACTAGCATACAGAAAACCATACACTGTCCCATAACAGGAAAGACACATTGTCGCAGACCATGATTGATATTCATGAAAAGCTCGCATATGTTCATTATATTACTATTACGTACAATATGCCTGATATTAAACACATTCAAACACACATGAGTAGTAAGACAAAAACCAAAAAGTCAACGTCACAATTCCTTTCTCTGCATAATAAGTCAATATAAACGAATGCTGATTTGGAATGTCGCGCTGTAGTATGAGCTGACACAGCATTCGGTGTAACACTTTTAAAACGAATGCTGATCTGGAATGTCGCGCTAGTGTTGTGCTGGCTCAGCATTCGCCATAACTCTTATAAGACGAATGCCAATCTAGAATGTCGCGCTGGGGTGTAGAGCTGGCTCAGCATTTTAAACGAATGCTGACCTAGAATGTCGCGCTAGAGTGTTGTGCTGGCTCAGCATTCGCCGAAACACTTTTAAATCGAATGCTGATCTAGAATGTCGGGCTGGAGTGCTGAGCTGGCTCAGCATTCGACTTAATATCTGTAAAACGAATGCTGATCTGGAATATCGCGCTAGATGTTGTGCTGGCTCAGCATTTGCCAAAAAAACACTTTAAAATCGAATGCTAATCTAGAATGTCGTGCTGGAGTGCTAATCTGGCTCAGCATTCGACATAAAGCCTTTAAAACGAATGCTGGAATGTCGCACTGGAGTGCTGAGCTGGGTCAAGTTTTAACTTTACGCCTTTAAAACGAATACTGATCTTGAATGTCGCGCTGGAGTGCTGAGCTGGGTCAACATTCAACTTAACGCCTTTAAAACTAATGTTGATCTGGAATGTTGCGCTAGCGTATTGTGCTTTCTCAGCATTCGCCGTAACACCTTGAAATCGAATGCAGATCTAAAACGTCGCTCTGAAGTGTTGAGCTGGCTCAGCATTCAACTTAACGCCTTTAAAACGAATGCTGATCTGGAATGTCGCGCTAGAGTATTGTGCTGGATCAACATTCACCATTTATAAGATGAATGCTGATCTGGAATGTCGCGCTGGGGTGTAGAGCTGGCTCAGCATTCAACTAAACGCCTTTAAAACGAATTCTTATCTGGAATGTCGCGCTGGTGTGCTGAGCTGACTCAGCATTCGACTTAACGCTTTTGAAACGAATGCTGATCTGGAATGTCGCGCTGGAGTGCTGAGCTGACACAGCATTTGCCGTATTACTTTTAAAACGAATGCTGATCTGGAATGTCTCGCTAGAATGTTGTGCTGGCTCAGCATTCGCCGTAACACTTTTAAATCGAATGCTGATCTAGAATGTCGTGCTGGAGTGCTGAGCTGGCTCAGCATTCGACTTAACGCCTTTAAAACGAATGCTTATCTGGAATGTCGCGCTAGAGTGTTGTGCTGGCTCAGCATTTGCCGTAACACTTTTAAATCGAATGCTCATTTAGAATGTCGCGCTGGAGTGCTAATCTGGCTTAGCATTCGATTTAACGCCTTTAAAACGAATGCTGATCTCGAATGTCGCGCTGGAGTGCTGAGCTGGCTCAGCATTAGACTTAACACTTTTGAAACGAATGCTGATTTGGAATGTCGCGTTGGAGTGTTGAGCTTGCTCAGCATTCGCCACAACTCTTATAAGACGAATGCTGATCTAGAATGTCGCGCTGAGGTGTAGAGCTGGCTTAGCATTCGCCCAAACACTTTTAAATCGAATGCTGATCTAGAATGACATGCTGGAGTGCTCAGCTGGCTCAGCATTCGACAAAACGCCTTTAAAACGAATGCTGATCTAGAATGTCGCGATAGAGTGTTGTGCTGGCTCAGCATTCGCCGAAACACTTTTAAATCGAATGCTGATCTAGAATGTCGGGCTGGAGTGCTGAGCTGGCTCAGCATTCGACTTAATATCTGTAAAACGAATGCTGATCTGGAATATCGCGCTAGATGTTGTGCTGGCTCAGCATTCGCCAAAAACACTTTTAAATCGAATGCTATTCTAGAATGTCGTGCTGGAGTGCTAATCTGGCTCAGCATTCGACATAAAGCCTTTAAAACGAATGCTGATCTGAAATGTCGCGCTGGAGTTCTAATCTGGCTAAGCATTTGATTTCACGCCTTTAAAACGAATGCTGATCTGGAATGTCGCGCTGGACTGCTGAGCTGGCTAAGCATTCGACTTAACGCTTTTGAAACGAATGCTGATTTGGAATGTCGCGCTGGAGTATGAGCTGGCACAGCATTCGGTGTAACACTTTTAAAACGAATGCTGATCTGGAATGTCGCGCTAGTGTTGTGCTGGCTCAGCATTCGCCACAACTCTTATAAGACGAATGCTAATCTAGAATGTCGCGCTGGGGTGTAGAGCTGGCTCAGCATTCGCCGAAACACTTTTAAATCGATTGCTGATCTAGAATGACATGCTGGAGTGCTGAGCTGGCTCAGCATTCGACTAAACGGGGCCTTTTAAACGAATGCTGATCTAGAATGTCGCGCTAGAGTGTTGTGCTGGCTCAGCATTCGCCGAAACACTTTGAAATCGAATGCTGATCTAGATTGTCGGGCTGGAGTGCTGAGCTGGCTCAGCATTCGACTTAATATTTGTAAAACGAATGCTGATCTGGAATATCGCGCTAGGTGTTGTGCTGGCTCAGCATTCGCCAAAAAACACTTTTAAATCGAATGCTAATCTAGAATGTCGTGCTGGAGTGCTAATCTGGCTCAGCATTTGACATAAAGCCTTTAAAACGAATGCTGGAATGTCGCACTGGAGTGCTGAGCTGGGTCAAGTTTTAACTTTACGCCTTTAAAACGAATACTGATCTTGAATGTCGTGCTGGAGTGCTGAGCTGGGTCAACATTCAACTTAACGCCTTTAAAACGAATGTTGATCTGGAATGTTGCGCTAGAGTATTGTGCTTTCTCAGCATTCGCCGTAACACCTTGAAACTGAATGCAGATCTGGAATGTCGCTCTGGAATGCTGAGCTGGGTCAACATTCAACTTAACGCTTTTGAAACGAATGCTGATTTGGAATGTCGCGCTGGAGTGTTGAGCTGGCTCAGCATTCGCCGTAACACTTTTAAAACGAATGCTGATCTGGAATGTCGCGCTAGTGTTGTGCTGGCTCAGCATTCGCCACAACTCTTATAAGACGAATGCTGATCTAGAATGTCGAGCTGGGGTGTAGAGCTGGCTCAGCATTCGCCCAAACACTTTTAAATCGATTGCTGATCTAGAATGACATGCTGGAGTGCTGAGCTGGCTCAGCATTCGACAAAACGCCTTTAAAACGAATGCTGACCTAGAATGTCGCGCTAGAGTGTTGTGCTGGCTCAGCATTCGCCGAAACACTTTTAAATCGAATGCTGATCTAGAATGTCGGGTTGGAGTGCTGAGCTGGCTCAGCATTCGACTTAATATCTGTAAAACGAATGCTGATCTGGAATATCGCGCTAGATGTTGTGCTGGCTCAGCATTCGCCAAAAAACACTTTTAAATCGAATGCTAATCTAGAATGTCGTGCTGGAGTGCTAATCTGGCTCAGCATTCGACATAAAGCCTTTAAAACGAATGATGATCTGGAATGTCGCGCTGGAGTGCTGAGCTGGCTCAGCCTTCGACTTAACGCTTTTGAAACGAATGCTGATTTGAAATGTCGCGCTGGGGTGTTGAGCTGGCTCAGCATTCGCCGTAACACTTTTAAAACGTGCTGGAGTGCTGAGCTGGCTCAGCATTCGATTGAACGCTTTTGAAACAAATGTTGATCTGGATTGTCGCGCTGGAGTGCTGAGCTGGCTCAGCATTCAACTTAACGCCTTTAAAACGAATACTGATCTGGAAATTCGCGCTGGAGTGCTGAGTTGGCTCAGCATTCGGCTTTACGCTTTTGAAACGAAAGCTGATCTGGAATACCGCACTAGAGTGTTGAGCTCGCTCAGCTTTGGCCGTAACGGGCGACACGAATTACCTAAATCTACCCAAATCTTCCCAAATTGACCTAAATCTACCCAAATCTACATAAATCTTTGTAAAAATAATTATTTTACATCATGTTTGTGTGATGGGCACTATTGTTTTGTTCAATGCTTCATCTTTACGCGTGACAATGTTTTATTTCCAAATAAAATTACTTTTAATAAATATAGGTTACACACCACTTACAAATTGATTTCTGTTCTGGCCACTAGGACCCAATATCCGATACCCAATATATTTTGTCATATATGTTGTCGTTGTAGTATTCTAGTATGTTACCGTCCTGAAGATTTGTTTCACATTTTAAAGTTCACTTGTTTGTTGCCATACTTAACATTTTCCACAATAAACGCGAACTGTCTGCCTACATGTTTTCAACTACCCAAATCTACCAAAATCTACCAATATCTTCCCGTCATTGACCCAAATCTACACAAAATTTATACAAATAATTATTTAACATCACGTTTGTGAGATGGGCACTATTGTTTTTTTAATTCTTCATCTTTACTCGGCACGATATGTACTTTTCCACATGCAGGTGGTTAGCGTGTTTTTTTAGAAAAGTAAATTGTTCGTTATAATTTGATTTTTTATCGTTCACAGTGATGTTTTCACTTATTAACGTCATAGCCACCCGCTATCCACCTGTGTAATTCCCCAATAAACATCAAATATAGGTTACACACCACTTCGCTAATTGATTTCTGTTCGGGCTACCCAATAAATTGTGGTCATGCATGTTTTCGCTGTAGTATAAGTTATTGTCCTTTAGATCAAACGTGTTTTACATTTTTATGTTTATTTGTTTGTTGCCGTATTCAACAGTTTTAACAAGCAACTCAAACTGCCTGCCCATTGAACTACCTTAAAGGGGCCTTTTCACAGATTTTGGCATTTTTTAACTTATTCATTAAATGCTTTATATTAATAAATGTTAACATTGGATCGTAAAAGCTCCAGTAAAAAATCAAGAATAAAATTAAAAAAAGGAAAAGAACATTGCCCGGAGCAGGTTTCGAACCAGTGACCCCTGGAGTCCTGCCAGAGTCCTGAAGTAAAAACGCTTCAGCCTACTGAGCTATTCCGCAAAGTACACATACTTGACGTATTTTATACCTTATATAAGCAATCTTCGTAGTTTCACAAAACTTAACGACAAAAACAGAACTCTCCAAATTATTCAATCGTTTCGCGTTGCAACGCTTTATAATTTTTAGGTTTTAAAATCGTCAAAAGATGCATATAATGGCTATATTAGACCATGGTAAATGTTCAGTATTACTGTTTCCTCACAAATATCATAACTAAAACGAAAATTTGCGAATCTGAAACAACTTTTTTCAATTTTGTCAATTTACCAAAGCGTGAAAAGATCCCTTTAATCTACCCAAATCTTACCAAATCTACCCAAAATTGACCTAATTCTACAAAAAGCTTAAAAAAATCATGTTTGTGTGACGGGCACTTTTATTTCTAAATGCTTCATCTTAACTCGTGACAATATGTAATTTCCTAATAAAAAAGAACTTAAATAAATATGGGTTACACACCACGTACAAGTTGATTTATTTTCTGACTACTCTGCTACTGAAGTGTGGTCATGCATGCTATCGTTGTAGTATATGTTATTGTCCTTTAGATCAAACTTGATTTACACGTTTTATGTTTATTTGTTTGTTGCCATACTATCCAATTTCAAAAATCAACTCGAACTGCCTGCCTATTCAACTACCTAAATCTACCAAAATCCTCCAAAATCGCCCAAAATATACACATATTTTGTAAAAGTAATTAGTTTAAATCATGTTTGTGTGATGGGCACTATTGTTTTTATTAATGCTTCATCTAACACAATTAATTCTCCCTCTGCTTTTCAAGGCATATGTCACTACTTATGACATGTACCATAAGGGCTTGGGACCTTCTAGCTTTTATATAAGCAAAACACAAACGAATTAATCACTGTGTAATGCTCAATAAAGGCTAGGCAGCATTAAGATGTTTTTTTTTATTGTTACTTTCACAGTGGATATTTATAGTCCAAAGCACAGAACCGGAAGATTAAGCTTCTTGTTGTTCTGTCTCCGGAACCCCCGTGCCTGCTCAGCCTCCAGCTTCTTCCTGTAGTGCTTTGTAGAGTACGGCAAGTAAGGTTCTGCTGGGACTGAAATCGACGAAGTCAGTGCCAGGTCAGGGGCGGGAGCAGTCACAAATCGTACTTATGGTGCCGGTGCAACGGGCACCGGCACTTCTTGCTTGGACTTCTGTTGGAAGAATTCGTCTATTACAGCTGCGGTATGGCAACTTCTTGTTGTACTGTCTCCGGAAGTACCACAGGTAAGGTTCTGCTGGGACTGAAATCGACGAAGTCAGTGCCAGGTTAGGGGCGGGAGCAGTCGCAATGCAATGGGCACAGGAAATTTTGGCTTGAAACTTTCGTCCGTCCGTCCCTATTTTCGTTCCTCCGTCCGTCTGTTCGTTCTTCCGTTCGTTTCTTCGTTATGCCGTTTGTACGTTCGTGCGGACGTTTGCTCGTAAGTCCGTTCGTTCGTCCCTTCTTTCGTACGTTTGTTCGTTCGCCCGTCCGTTGGTCCATACTTTTCGTTCGTCAGCCCAGTTCTTCGTTTGTTCGTCCGTTCGATCGTCCGTTACTTCGCGCGTCCGTCCGTTCGTTCCTTCGTTCTGCCGTTCGTACGTCTGTCCTTCGTCCGTCCGTTCGTTCGTTCGCCCGTCAGTCGGTCGATACGGTCATGCGTCCGTTCCATCGTCCGCCCGTTCCTCCGTTCATTCGTCCGTTCTTTCGTTCGTCCGTTCCTTCGTGCGTTATGCCGTTTGTTCGTCCGTCCGTTCGTTAGACGCTTTCTTAATGCGTTCATTCGTTCGTCTGTCGGCCCGTACGTGCGTCCATTCGTTCTTTCCTTTGTCCGTCCATTCGTTCGTTCGTTCATCCGTGCGTTCCTTCGTTCGTTCCTCCGTGCGTCCGTCCGTTCGTTCCTTCGTTATACCGTTTGTTCGTCCGTCCTTTCGTTCGTCCCTTTCTCAATCCGTTCCTTTGTTCGTTCGTTCGTTCGTCTGTCGGTCCTAACGTTCTTCCGTTCCTTCGTCCGTCCGTCCGTTCGTTCGTTTCTTCGTCCGTCCGTTCGTTCGTTCCTTCTTGCGTCCGTTCCTTCGTTCGTCCGCCCGTTCGTTCGTTCGTCCCTCATTCGTCCGTTCGTCCCTTCTACCGTTCGTCCGTTTGTCCGTTTGTTCGTCCGTCCTTCCGTCCGTTCGTCAATATAAAATAATTAAATAGTGGAATAAACATTATTTTGAGTTAAGGTATCGAATGTCTTTACCGAAGTAGTAGTAGTAGTAATAGTAGTAGTAGTAGTAGTAGTAGTAGTAGTAGTAGTAGTAGTAGTAGTAGTAGTAGTAGTAGTAGTAGTAGCAGTAGTAGTAGTAGTTGCTGTTGTTATTGTAGTAGAAGTTGTTTTTGTTGTACAAGTAATATATGTAGAAGTAGTAGCAGTAGCAGTAGTAATAGTACCTACATGATCCAAGCTGCCGTACACATTTGGATAAACATATTTATCTTTGTTGAATTTGTCATTATTTCCGATATGGTTATTTTATAGTTAACATCATTGTTTTCTTTATATTGATTGTATACGCATTGCACAATTAAAATTAGTACGCCGCCATTCACAGTTTAAAAGTAAACAGCGTTGTTTAGTTATTTTCTTAGTAATAAAAGTATATGTATCAATATTTATAAAACGCTGTTTGATTCTACATTTGTTTAATGATGATTTTACAAAAACGAACCAATGTGTTTTAACAAGCGTTTGATCTGGATGCTTTTCCTGCTTTTACATATCAGATCTATTATTACGTGTAAGCTTTGACAACTGCGTCGAAATATTATGGTATCAAATTTGGCGAAATGCAAAGTTATTTGCAAAATTGAGTTCGTGATCCATTTAAGCAAGTTCAACCACGTGTCTTATTAACGAAAAAACTGATCATAGAGATTGTCCTTCTTCCTTTTTAAGAAACAACAATGCATTTTTATATCGTTTCTAAGTATTGGACCGTTAAGTTAAAGAAGTGTTATCGTTTTGAGACATGCCTAAACATCTTTACAAAACAGCCATTAGCCAACACTAATTTGATGGTAGGTGTGCATTTAAACTTTTATAGAAGGATTGTATCGCGTGAATGTGAAACATTTGAACATGATACATGATGACCCTAGAGCTATACTAGACTACCCGTGTACAACAACTCATTAAGCAAACCCCTCACAACGGTTACCTCCGGCATTTCAACATTTGTTAAGAGATGTGAAGTTCATACACTTTTACGGCCTGCTAGGTTATTAATAGTTCAGCATAGAAACTGAAGGTATACCTTATATAAGTATAACTATAAGTTACAATTAACAAATCACTTTCAAAATGGCGATTTGTGATAAACCCGATTTCCGAAGAACCTAGTATAGATATTCGTTATCATAAATCGGCTGCCAATATAAACCAGGTAATGATGGTCGAATAAAACCTGTTTCATATCATTTATATTATTTTTCCGTTTGAGTGTTCAGTACATAAAAGAAGGCCATAATGCCCCCGAAGCATTCACATGGGTACAATATTCACCAATTGTCGTAAACGTTACCTGGTATCCTTGTTTAAATACCACATGTCACAGTGCGATACGAGTTACATTACAGACATCATCTTGTATTTGTCATAACAAATACGAAGTAAAATTTACGTCCTCTGGGACATTACAAAAAAAGAGAAAACAATCAAGTGTGCTTCACCTTGTACTGCGACCTTGACTTTCATCGAGGAGATTTACAGATGCACGCAACACATTGTCTTTTCGTGTGGAAAACTATTTCGAAATTATAGTTTAATACTCAAAGCTAAACAGAGGAACCAAAATGTATTACCGTTGACTTTGAAGTGTGGCCTCGACTTTAAACCGATAAGCAATTGATTTGTATTAGACAATATCTGATCATGGAGTATTTATAGTAAAATCCTCCAAAGCACGTTAAACTTACAGAGCAGACACACACGTGTGTGCGTAATTGACATTCAACTTTCTCCTTAAAATGAGACAGTTGAATCATTGGCAAATTAGCCTAGGACCAATTTTATTAGGCCACGTACGCAATTCTAAAGATTACGCACATAATTTGACTAACATTAACATACGGCTGCGTGCTATCAACTTATGTGGGAATCAATAAAACAATCCACAAGAAAGGTAGGTCCTTTCAATATATGGTTTGTGCTGGATATTGATTATTCAATTGATGACTGCGATAAATAGAATAAATTGTTAATTATAAATAATTACTCGCTTTAGGTCGATTGAATACAAAGGAATCAAGGTGATCTGTTGATATGAATACATATGTCCAGCGCTCAGCATCGTGCTTCGCAAACGTTAAGCTTGTTATCACTCTAGAGCCCACATGTGCTTGTGAAACTTGTGTTTGAATCTGAGTCATGTTGCGTAACAAAATCAGTTCGCAAGGTGAAATCTGAGACAGGCCTATTTACCAAAACACTCAATCCTAAATACCACACACGTTGTATATTCTTTTTTTGTAATTTGTTTATCGTGGACGACTTAAAATGTGCCCTCCATCTGTTATTCATGTTTGTCAGTTCGTCCATTATCTAGTTATACATAAATACGTATTCAAGTCACTTTGTTGCAACTTGGTATACATTGTGAACTTATTCGTCTTTGATTTTTACCGATGGTTGAGGTAAAATTCACAGTAAATAATACAAAAGCAAAACTGAGTAAATGCCAACAGCTTAAAAACGTGCATTAGAGAGTGTCGTGAAACTTGGCGCTTTGGGCTATTTATTTCAATCTTCCATAAAAACTGATTCAAGCAACCCATCAAACCTTTCACAACCCCAATTCGTAAAATTACATAGTAAATTGTAAATAATATATTGTAGAAAAACGCACCATATACGGCAATACTATTCACTTGTAAAACTGGTATGATCAAATTTCTCAAAAATATGTTTACATGACCATGCGTATTCTTTGTCTTGTTACAACCGGTTTTACTTATTACATCAGTATTTTTTATTATTCTAAAAACTGAATTCGGTCAGATAAAAGTTTGAGAGCTGTTCGTGGAATGTGATTACGTAAAATTACGTAGTCCACAATAACAAGAAACAATTCGTTTAAAATAAACTACCTTTAACTGCATAAGTCTTAAATATGCGAAAACATATCGAATGTATGACCTTAGTTTTAATTTACTAGCGCTGTTCGTGGAATGTAATTATATCAGGAGGATGTCTCCAAAATGTAGGCCGTAGTAAAATATCATGCAACAAAGGAAATCTCAATACCAAGAATTCATATTTAAATAAGGGTTTATGTCTTATATTAGGCACAATATCGACATGAGAAAAATGTATTTTCCATTACATCTCTTCCAAATACTACTTTTAACCCGGTTAGCTAAAGGCATGATACGTTCTTCATATTTGTTTACAACGTTAATAGGACCAATGTAAGAAAATGAAAAAAACAAACTGAGTGAAAAACAACACCATTAATTTAATTAAATAATGCGGAATTAATAACAAGTTAAAAAAAGATAAAGAGCATACGACTGTGTTTGTATGTAGATAATGTAGAACTTTTAAAGTAAACCTATTTTGTTATTTTAATTGTTAAACAATTGCAATAACAATATACTCAATAGAACACAAATTATTTCGAAACCTATCGTCTCATTGAAAATTGAAACAGTAAGGGGAACACATACTTTACGGATTTAAAGTTTTTGTTTGAAATTCTAAATTGAAACTATTTTCCTACAAGAGATCGAAAGTAAGGTTTTTTGCGCGACTTTGCTTTAAGTTTGTTGAATGGGCATGCATGAAGTATAAACTTTTCTTTTTTGAATAGAGGTCGGACGTCTTGTGAATTTTTAAAAACTTTACTTCTTTGATGGCTTTATATAATAGTCGATTATAGACTTGACCCATGTACATATATAACGAGCAATAAAAAGCTACAATAACTTATTTTAATAGAAGTAAGTTTTAACGATGTGGAATTCATTTGTTAGTCAATAATTGTTAATGTTTATAAGTATGTAATTAAATAGTCTCTTATGAATCATATTATGATTGGTCGCAAATATGAAACTGTGCTTTTACATGTATTTTAATTGTATATGTATTGCGAATGAGACTCTAATAATACATTGAATTGAACATGTATTGAATTGTTATAACAAATCGTCAATCTTTTATAATTCCAGTTAGTTAGACATGCCTGTTCTTTTTTACAGCAATATTTATGTTACAAGTATATCAACTGGACATAGAGGACGAATTACATTTTCTGTTTGTCCATGCTAACGTTTACCACGACACAAATACATTAAATGTATTTATTACACTAATCCATTTGTTGTTAAGTTTCATAGATTGTTGACATCAAATTGTATCCTTAAATATGAACAGAAACTTAACAATACGAACTTCTATTATAAATACCAATTATTTAAAATAATAGTTTTCTCTACTTCCTTTGAAATTAGTCAATGTACCACATTCCAGTCACAACATAGGAATGTTGAGCTTACGTGAGCTTATAGTCTTACAGGGCAATTATTATGTTTATTCATCTTTATCACAGTAATTTATTAAACCTTGCAAATTGAGAACAATAAAAAGTGTGCCGTAACCCACATATCTTCTATTTAAGTTTATATTTAAACTATTCTTACATGTTATCAAATTAACTCATTTTCTAACATAAACCGTATACAAAGAATTTTATGGATGAAATAAGATATGAAAATTTTAGCAAAATATGAAATTACGATAGCATTAAAGTGCGAAACACATAAACTGTGCAGTGTCTTTCAATGAAAACTTATATACGCTTGTGTAATAAAAACTTAACATACGTTTTTGTATCATAACAGCTGTTATATTCTTCATCAGTGAAAAGTTTATTCAATTTGCGGTTTTGCTATTCACAAAGCTTGTAGGGAGCACAAATATTGAAGGTCGTTCGCTAAACACTATGTAAATTCGTTTATGCATTCCCCACTACTATCATGCTTTCAATTTTATCAATAAAACCATTCATACAAAATTTAAGTAAAAAACTTAAAGTGTGGCTTTCAACACTGTGTTTGGCTCAAATCTGTCAGTATCGAATTGGACAATAAAATGGAAGTTAAAGCTTTCGCAATTGCTGCATCTGTTTATTAAGTGATATTTAAATAAAAAGGTTTACTGAATAAAAAGTTGGATAAATAGAATAATAGGTTAGTGTTGATTATAGATCAGGTTTATCATGCTCGGCACGAAAAGGAAAAAGCACTCGCCAAGGCTCGTGCTTTTTGTTTTCAAAGCCTCCCATGATAAACCTGATCTATAATCAATACTTACCTGATATTCTATATATTAAAAATACACGTGTTTTTATATCAACAAATAAATGCAAACAACACATCTATTTTGCATGTATTTTTGTTGTTGTTTATGGTTGTCTATCATAGACCCTTAGTACTATCCCTACCACATATAGAGCGCAAAACGCGACACGTATTATTGATTTTAACAATGAGTTGTGATAAAGGAAACAGCCGCTTATCAAGGATGAGCTGTGTCCCAACAACCCGTTTCCCTAGAGTCAAGCACTCTTCAAGGTTTTTTAAGAACCACATATACAGCGCGAAGCGCGACACGTATTACTATTCAGGTGGTATGGACCCATTGGTATGGACTTTTTTAGGTGACATTATCAATGCGCATTTTGTTAGATGAAGCAGATTTTTTAAAACCCACACAGTTCTGTTCCATTAATGAAAATTGCACACGGATGCCAGTAAAAAAAGGAAACCAATGTTAATAAAATGAACTATGGGACATTTGGGGGTTACAGCACAAAATCATAGATAACGGTTAGTTGGGGGTTATAACACAACATCATAGATAATGGTTATTTGGGGGTTATAACAAAAATCATAGATAATGGTTATACCAGTATCTTTTTCTGTTGTTTAAAATAATCGGCCAATATATTAATATTTACAGTAGAAAAAAAATCGTTCCATGTAACTTCATTGAGTGCCTTTTACACTGAAATTCCCGACGCCCTTTGATGCTTTGCATCAATACTTATCTTGTTGTATTTTTATATCAATAAATAAACAACCCTGTAGGTTTCAAAAGAAGAAAGCAAACCAAACAGGTTTTGTCGGTAATATAAATCATATATAAAACGATGCACAAATCAATAACTTCGAGCTTAAAATTTATGTATTTTAAGCAATCGTAATGTCAGCATATTATATTATCCTAAATGAAGAAAGCAAAACAGCAACTACACAAAAATAATAATGCCTGTAATCCCATTTTATATTTCAGAAGGTCCGACTGCCTTGATACTTGCAAAGAGGTTACATATGCAAACACTCTAAGAACAGCAAAATACCTGACCTTGACACTGACCGTCTTTTGGACTAATTAAGAAAGTCCGTATTCTTTGTTAACCCATAATAAGGTGCTTCATTCAACATGGATGCCGCCTCCTAAAACGCCTTTGTACTCGCACTATGATGTCTTTGAAACTTAAAACAAACACCTCACCTAATTTGATTTGAGTTGGACATGAACCTACCTTTTTACTTATTCAGAACGTATATCGGTCAACCCAAATTGAGACTTCGTTGCAACATCATCTTCATCATTATTGCCTTGACCGGTCCGGTCGTTGGGTAAGAAATGAGTGACGACGACAAAGAGATTCTTGGCAAGTAAGGTCTGAAGTTGGCTACCGAGATTAGCTCATTAACGTGGAGGAACGTCTACTTTCTCACAAAGTCCACCCAGCTTTTCTTTTGAAGGCCTCGACGGCGATCTCCTAACGTTCCCTGGAGCTCACTCTTTCACAGAAAGTCGTGTCTGTCGGCAGTCCAAACCAAGCCAGCTGTTGTCATTTGACGATTGTCAGGGGAATGGCTCGTGTGGGCCAAACACTGCTGCTGTCATGTTCCGGGTGTTTTAGTTGATCGTGTGCTCCATGTAGCATATGCGGCGCAGTATTCTGAGAAACTTGTGTTCAAACGTCTTTATCCTGCGTTCTGTGTTCACATGAAGCGTCCAGGTCCCGTAGCCGTACAATTAAATAGAGGCTGCAAGGGAATTGTACAACATCTTCTTGGTTTGGAACAGATGGAGCTGCTTTCTAACAACCTGTCGGTTTTGCAGTTTCTGCGGTCAACATAACAATTTTTATCCGGACCTCAGCGGTACTGGTACTAGGTTTGAGTTGCTCCCTAAAACTGGCAGCTGTTAACTTCTTCTAGCTTCTCGCGTGCATGGTGATGTATGCACTGCTGTTGTTCATGTTGTTCACCCATATCTTCGCCTTCATCGTGCTTACTTTCATCCCGAATGGTCTTGCTCTTTCATAGTCTATTAGTAAGGTATTTAATGCGAATCTTAATTTGAAGATAAGTCTGCCAGGAATGCAGATTGAGGTGTATGCATTATATTCTCAAGAACAAAGATGCAGAGCAAACAATCCTGACGGACGCTTTCTGATGTCCTGGATAAGTCAGCCTTCCCTCAATTGAGATATACTGCCACTGCTTGCTTTTTCGTAGAGTTCTAGGATGACTTGCATCAGTCGTTCGTCAATACTAAATTCTTTTAAACCCTGACATAGGCCAACAGGTCTTGCGCCGTCGCAAGCTTTCTTAAAGTTGATGAGGTTATACATCAAACTCAATAATAAAAAGCTTTGATCCAGTGATTCAACACTCAGCATATGCACACAAATTGACCATATGTTGATCTTAACATGTATTAACTTTTGGACTTAGACAAATTCAAATCGGCAAGTGAATCAGTATTGAAAAACCTTTCATCATAGGCATATTTGTTTATTGAACGCAACATCTTGTTTCGTGTTTTATATGCGAATTTTCGCAATTAACCATGTTACCTGAAGCTCTTGTAATAATTAATTTTAAGTCACCCTTCATACTTATAAAATCTGTATATTGAAATGATATTTTATTTAAGTAATTTTTGACTCACATTAATCACATTTTACAACGTGGATGTTCTATTTATCATTCACTTATTATGCAATAAGCGTTACCGTTATCACAAACATTATGTTTTCAAATTATTTAACCCTTTCCCACTAAACGGCAAATTGAAAATTGTTGTGTGCAACTAGCATAAAACAAGAACAGCCACAGCCTTGGAGTTACTCGCAGTCTGATCAGAGTTTATGCTGTTAGCTGCCCATCAGTATCTAAGGGTTGGAAATGAAGCCTTTAAAACTTGAATGTATTAAGAAAGGTCTTAAATTAAATTTAACTTTCTAAGACACAACACGTGCGTAAAAATACGTATCTAAGTGGTAAAGGGTTATTTAACCGATCATTGAGTCATTTGTGTTCGCAGATAGTTCAGATTGGTATATCATATATCAGAGACCATACTTTTAATCCCATCCCTCAATGTATCGAATTAAACGGCAGTCTTGAAATCCGTTTTTCTATATAAGAAACGTAGTACGTTGAAAATGGGCAGGGGCAATGAGTGAAATTTAGTATACATCTATTGTATTCAATATGAATTAATAAATAGGCGTCCTAGCAACAACATAACGCTATGAAACTTTTTACTTATCAATTAAGCAGTTATATCTTAAAGTTTTTATGTATTACTCTTCGCATCGTGTATTTTGTGTTGAGAGTAATCACGTTTTGCTATTAAAACATATCGAAAGTAGTTATTTTTAACACGTTTGTGAGTCTACTTTGTAATTAAAGTGTTATCATTTAAATGTAGTATTTAATTTGAAAGTCCATACTGTTTAACATTTTCAAATAATTAAATTGCCATCGAACGTGCCGTTTGCAAATCATACGAGGGGTATGTTTTTTTACCTAATATTTAAGTCAAACAAATTTCATTAACATTTGTTAACTGTTCGATGAGCGAACTCATTTCAGAAAGATCCGTTTTCAAGTATGTTGGTGCTTTAACGTGTCGTTAAAGTTCAGGTGAGTCAAGGCAGCGTAAGAACCGTTTAGGATAATTGTCAGATCCAAAGTCAACATGTTGGTTAAAATCACCCACGATAACTACAGTCCACTCTCGTTATCTCGAAGTCGGCGGGAACAAGAAAAAAAATCCAGATATCCGATAAGGCGTTTTCAAAGAAAAAAATGAGACGAAAATTGACCTTGTTTTTAACATCTTAATACCTGCTAAGTAGTCACACTTAAGCCGTCACCGTGTGGCATAATACTATCTACTTCCCTATATATTACCTGATATATACGCTATTTAAATGCTTTAAATGACGTTTTAAGTATTAGAGAATTGCATGAACACATGCGTTTATAATTTTTCTGTCGAGTAAACATCCGGTAATGTTGCTATTTAAAGTTATGATTCAATTGACGTCCAATCAAGGCGAGGGATTTCCATCTGAACATGCGTAAATCACGTTGCGGAATACTGAACTGTACATGTACATTTTGTAGTTTAAAATGCAAATATCAATCGATTATTAGTACAGGATCAGTCCCCCTCTTGGCCGATCAAGATATCCCCCCGGATTGGATACCGGGTCCTTCTCTGAATTGCTCGACCGCCAACTCAAAATATTCATTCAAGGTAGATATGATAATGACTGTTTGAGTTCAATGATAGAACACAATTCTGCAAATTTGCGACGGTTTATATACGCAAAAATATAACTCAATGCATTTTGGAATGTTGTTTGTAATAACAATTAGTCTTTCGGCCTTTCGGCAGGCTGTATATTAATTGCAGTAAATTGGTGTTAAAATGACAATTTAAGTGACAGGCCTTCCTCAAGTGTTAATGGCTAACGATATTACACACGTGTGATCATTGATATAATTAACAGAGCAATTTTCTACCGCACAGTATCGGGAGCAGCCGGGCGAAGCGGGACGGTGAAGTATCAAATAAATTTTTCTCGCCTTTTGCCGACACCGGAACATTTATTCGCACTTCGAGATAAACCACAGTAAATACATGCAAAATCGGGACTCGGGACAAACTTTTATATCGAGATATCGAATTATTCGACATAACGAAAATCGAGATATTCGATGTTTATTTATATTGAAAAAGAACGAAAAAAGTTGGGACATCGAACTTTCTTCGACATATCGAGAATATCGAGATATCCGATGTCGAGATAACGAGAGTGGACTGTACATGCTCAGACCTTTTGATGAAAGTGTTAGAAACCCGGGAAATTCGTTTGCGAACATAGCCCGTGTTACTGGATGCTTTACAGAATATGGCGGTCTTTAGATGCCAGTAATATCGAAAATGAAGGTATTTGTATGAATTTTGAAACTCTTCACACTCAAATGAAGAATATTGTATGCATTGAAGTTTTGAAACTCAAACAAAGTCTTTGGAAAGCAAGGCAATAGCCCCGGTTATTCTAAAGGCTCGCTTACTAACAAAATTCCTGAACTCGTTTCATAAAATATGGTATTACAACTCGTGCTAGATCCTAAACATATCCAGCATAAATTTTACAATAAATTAATTTTGCTGCGCACACTTTTCGCAGTTACACATTATACTTCAGAAATCGGAATGGTGGTCATTTCAATAAAAGTAACAGCGTCAGAATTTAATTTGTTATCATCGGAAAACCTTAGGTCAAAGCCGTACAATTTAATAAAGTCATCAAATAAGACAATTGACCTGAACTTTGCAGATGAAGGCTAGTAGGCATGAATTTGTACTGTGTTTAAAAGAATGGACTAAATTGTATTTCATTCATTAAGTTACTTATGGTCGATTGAATCAGTTTACGTACACAAATAATTGGTTAATACGATTTGTGGTCTATTTAGACATGTCATTGTTTGGGGATTATAAGCAATGCAACGTTATTCCTTGTCAGGTTACGCATTTGCGTTTGTATTTGAAATTTGTAGTATGCTTTAATGAATTTTGAATAATTTCTATTGTGCCTGTACACGTTTTATTAATATTATTGTATGATGTATTTCTATGTAAACATTTCAATAAACTTCAAAACGAATGAAATACAATAAAACATTATACGTAATTATCGAAGGCTAACATTCTTTCATTTATTTAGGTTTGTATGAACAGAACAATTTCAGGTTTTGATTTAATGACGCGATTTCTGCATAAACATAGTTTCACCGTGCACGGATGATCGTAATGACAGTCTCAAAAGACCACTTAATAGCAGTCTTTAAACTTGACTATATTGTATCTCCACCGATTTTTAACAAACATACGTATCAATGAAATAACACTGACAATCATTTTGGTAGTTAGCTTTATTTTCCTCAAGATCATTTGCGAGCATATCTAAAGTATTAATAGTACACTGGTATTGTAAGTGAGTGGCGAACATGTATGTTCATTTATTATTTACAATGTACATACTTGATAAAGCATAAACTAGAGTATATGATATCATTATATATGACGAAGCAGGGCTTTTATTTGGTTAAAGACTTTCAAATTACAAAGATGCTTTAACAAATCGTTTTCTAAAGATACAAAAAGGCTTTAATAATCATTAAAGAGAAAGAAGCATTTATTCAAATCCATAAACACTCGCACAGATATACACATAATTATCATACTAATTAAACCAAAGAATAATGTTGAATAAAATTACCATTACAAATCCCAAAACAAACTAAACTAAAACAAAGTAATCACGCTTCAAGACTTCGTACATTTTCAGAAAACTATTCAACCCATTTATGCCTAGTGGACTTTCCCATCCTTCTAAATAGGATCAATTTATTTCCAAAATCAGGGATTTCTAGTATACTTATTTTTATATTTAGAATATTTTTTAAAGAAATTCCTTTAAGCAAATCGCGCAGACAGTGATGAGACGCCGCATCATGCGGCGCCTCATCTGGGTCATCTTTTTTTCTAGACGCTAGGCATAACAGGGTTAAACTGCAATAAACTACTTAACAAATGTATAATTTTTATTTTACATCAAATTACACATCAAGCAACGTAAAACTTACTTTATTTGACTCCGGCATCAACAAAAAGAATTTGCTTACCCATTAAGTGCATATTATTCAAGCATTGTTAGGTTTTGTTTCAAATGTTTTTTAAATCCATCAATTCAATTTCCGTATTTTTCTAGTACAACAACGACTTATTATTAAAGTTAAACATTTTTTTTAATAAAAACACCACCTGAGTAGAAAGTCAACATAAAAATCAATATGTTATAACAACTAACACGAATATAACTAATACATAATTATTATTCTGATTATTTATATCAAAGCAGACACGAGTATTATATTTATTATAATGTCAATGTACTTTAAATTAAATACAGGAAAATAAACGGTAGTTAATGATCACACGCAAGCATCCTGGTAGTCTTATTCGGTTGTTTTGGAGAAAACCTTGTTTGATTCTTTTAACACATGGAACTTCTACAAACACAATGAATAATTGACAGTGTACATAGTCGGGCATTGGAGTTCTCAAAAGACAGATCTTGACCCAACAGTATTAAAAAATACAAAAAATCAACTAAATTACGATTTCTGGATCAAAACGTGTTATGGACATAAACATTACAAAAATAGTTTAAGCATTCTTGTTACAAACGGTATGACAATTTAAACATTCTAATATAATATTAAAGAGAAAAAAAATCATGCAATAAATCGAAACAGAACATGCAAATGACAAAATAAAACATTAACACACATTATAATTCTAGGACGCAAATACACTAAAAATCACGAAAAAAAACTCCCTATACACACCAACAAACACAATGAAACAAAAAAACATTATAAATGTTGCTACATTCTTGACTTGTTTAATAGTTTATTCAAAACTTTTTATTTGTTACTTCTCAAATTAAACATGTTACATTTTAATGTTTCATTTAACAAAATGCAAACGACCAGAATGATGTTTCCTTTCTGTTGAGTGCAGATTATTCAAGTATTGTTTGTTATTGTTTCGGATATATTTTACAGCCGCATTTGTGTGGTGAATATTGGTGTCCGCCTTTCGACCGGAATGTCACGGGTTCGGTCCCAACTGGGTTTTCTACTGATATTTCGAATACGTAAAATACTGGTGAAAGGGAACGGACTCGTGGTGGTTTCTTTACGTCGAGGGCTTCAGATGCAATCGAGCTAAAACAAATAGGTTTAAATAAAAGTAATTGTTAATCTATGAATATAATAAACTTATTTTTCTTACTATGCGCATACCGATTGATTTTGAGGCAAATTGCAATATATTTAAACCAGTCCGCTCTGCTGCAACGAAAAAAATCTGCATTCCATCTAAATTAAAACCAACATGTTAACACATATCTGTAACATGTATTAATAAATATTTTGTATGAATGTATAAAACACTTCCAGAAAAAAAGCATATACATAAAACATGTACCGGTAATAACCGAATACATTAGAAGAACTATTACGCATTGTTATCTTGGGATGTGTTAAAAAACACAAGACAGTCATATTTAAATTTGTCCTGTATCAATCAGTCGCTGACCATAGAACGAGTAGATAAATAAGGCTACTGTAATTCGATGTTCAATACATTACCGTGTTTTCCTTAGATGCTGATAGAATTTGGTATTAAGATTGGATCCATGTAATCGTAGCGGATTGGTCTTTTGTTGTTCCTTTCTTGGATTGTTTCATGAACCTTTTTTAGCTCTTCTCGAAACTTTTCGACAATATCCAACGCTTTCTGCTCGCAGACGTAATCTATTTCAAAGTTTCCCAACGGTTTCCCGAAAGAATGCTCGCTGAGAATTTTTACTATCGTCAGAAGTCTGTACTGGTCAGAGCGATCTTGAATGGCTTTCAGCACATCGCGTTCAGAATGACTTCTTTTGTCGCTGGGCGGTTTTCCTCGCAGCTTTGATGGGTAGTTCATCGGAAAGGCGTACTCATCATACTGCTTGAAGTTCACACCCGCGTGACCCGCACTGCACGTGTAAATGATGCTCGCGACGACCTGAATCAACTGGTCACGTGACGTAAACTTCCCGTCAACACCTTCAACACCCAGGACCCCGAGACCACCATTTTCTATGGGTATGTCAAGTTCTGCCCGCCATTCCTGTATCTCCCGGTCTTTAGACAACACGTCGTCGGATGGATAATATAGGAGCACGTATTCGGTTACGTACTGCAGGATTGCGTTGTACGTCAGAAGTGCATCATCCCGGAAGGGGTAGTCGGAAACTACTTTTGGGCTGTCTACACCCCTCTCTTTGAGGTTGGCCGGGAGCGTTCCTTCCACGTTGAGCCTCCATTTGGTTCGGTAACGCCTTATTAACTCAAAGGCTCCTTCTGTTCCTACAGACATTACTGTGTCAATAAAGCCTCCTTTCTCGAGCAAAATCCCACATGCAAGCTTATTGATTGTCATTATATACATAAAGTGCGGTGCGATGAGTTTAAACATCGGGTGTGACTGCGACAGATGTCGGTGAACCGATACCGCAAACCCCTCCATGACGATGTGTGTGTACCCAAGATGGCTGATCGATTGGTGGACGCATGCGTCTGCGTTATTGAACCACATCTTCGCGAGAATCCACGTGTATTTGCTGTCAGAAGGAAAGAAGACGGGATTGTCGTCGGCGTTATCCTGGAACAGCTGTATGGCGATGGGAACGATTTTGTCATCGTTTCGTCTGTAGAACAACGCTATTGGAGAGCACACTACACTCCCGTTCCCGCTTTTACACTTGTTCAGAATCGAATGATCTATTACAAAAAGACGCTTGTTCGATAATGCCGATCGCAGGGTATCATTTTGTAAGAAGGGTTTTAGCATTTCGGCTGTTACTGCAAGTTTCTCAGGTATTTTCGTACACAGCCTGATCATTTCGTTGTTTGTGCCAGCAAAACGCTGCATTCCGAACTTGATATCGTCGTCCCACCTTAAAATATCACATTCGCCTTTTGACAAACATTCAATTGAACAGAAATGCAAAAATTGTATCAAAATATTCTACTTGCTACACGCTTAATAATAAAACGAATAAAGTATAAATGTGTCAAATAAGGCTATTTGCAAAATAAAAGATAAACACTAAAAAACTAAACATGAAATATACCGTGTTAAGTCTGATGGTGCCGGAAAAAGACATCCAAGGATGTTTTTCACGTCATTTAAATCTGTCCACTCTTCGCCGTTCCAAAACACTTGCAATTTTCCATCAAGATAGCCTACTTTATCTTGTAATGCTGCCCAAAAGTAATGCGCTTTATCTAGTTTTGGAACTTTCTTCACTTGGCAGGGAATACCTTCTTGTCGCTGTTCGTATTCGTAAAGTTTCCTCTGTTCAAGTAACTTGTCTTTTCGTCTTTCTGTAATATATATAAAAAATATATATAGTAAATAAGTATATACCGGTATATCGCCTCCGCAATAGTAAATGTAAGTAAAATAGTGTAGGGCATTCATTGAGATTGCATTGAAAACAAACGTTTATGAGCAATTGAACAGCGTTTGAAACCATGCTACACTAAAAAAGAGTCCGCAGGAGACCTTATCAGTTATATCGGTATATTAGGAAAGTTAGAAATGTGTAGGAATTATCGAATCGATCGTTATGATATTCGTTTTATTGTTTCGTTTAATAAGAATCGATTTACATGAATATTAACTTATTCTGTATCGCCATCGAGTGCAATTTTGTACAACAAAATAGATCATTGTTTCATTCATTTAAAACGAATACGCAATCCTTAGGGGCAGTAAGATTATAGGGGGGGGGGGCTAATTATGCTCAGAATTTAGTGATAATATTTGTTACCTGGATTCGGGTCGTTCTGCGGCAAAAACGTTTCCTCGCAATAGGCGCTCCATGCGATCGCTGAAAACGTCTGTGGTTTGACTCCTTGATAAAATGGAGTTTTGATATTCTTGATAACATGATTTATGGTAAATGCATTTAAAAAATATAAAAACATAAAACTTCGTGTTCGTTTTATAGGTGCAAAGCAGATTAATAGATAACATATTACATTAAAATTAAAAATATATGTTCCACATATAACCTCTTACACAAAATAATTTCTATAGAAAAACGTTTTACGTAGAAAGAAAATAATACGTTTTGGAATTCTAATTTGTGTTTTCAATTTTCTAAACGGTTATGCTTATTGGATTGTTTAAGATCAAAGTGTATAGAGCATTCCAGACAACGATATTTATATTTCCTTACTTATTGGGTTTTTTTAATATTGAAATGAAGGCAATCTGTTGATTATATTACCTGATGCGTTTTCTCCTTCTGTAATGCTTTCAATATTCCAGCGTGTGCTTTCGCCATCGCCTTGTTTCCTCAATTGAACACCAGAAACGTCCCCCCACTGGAATATAAAATTATAATTGTGTAAACTTATATATTTTATGTTTAACTAATACTATTTAATATTAATATTGATATACATGTAATTGTATCGCATGCGTTTCTGAACTAAACAGTTGTGTGCAAGAAATCACTATGAACATGTTACAAGACTTCGATAATCCCAAGGTAAGATTAAACATTTGATCATTGTAAACTAATGGCATTATAAATATTCCCGAGATCCGTACGAAATACACAACTGCAAATAGTTTTTTTAATAAAGTGAATATGGTATATACTTCTAAATAATTTGATAATATGATACTTTCCATAAATGGAATAGGACATTAAATAAAACAAACCAATTTACTTAAACCATTGTCTGCTTGAAACGAATACAGTGCATGCCAGTGAAAAAAATGACACATAACCGGCATATAAGCTTTACATTGTACACGAGACGGCACCAGACTCAAATTGCCAATTTCAACTTATACCAGGTTCAACACACAAGCCCAATGCATCCATGTATTACCAGGTTTTTCGTGTGAATAAACAAAACAATAGTTATTGATGATCAATTGGCAAAACTCCCAAATAAAAGCATCGAACTAATAAAAGGTTAGGTGCAATAAATAAGATACAGTTGGAAGCGTTTTACTGAATTCGATCTATACCACGACCAGGATGGGCTCCTGCTATGCACCAGTTGGTGGGTAGGAGCAATTACATGTGAACATTATTTATTATAGTAATTCGTAAGAGTGTTATTGTGGTAAATTTTCTCTGGGTTTTGAGAAAGGTTAATACCTGGGTAAAACAAACGTATACATGTTGTTTGTTTCCATTACGTGACCGAACATACTTTTTTATACTTTGCCCTCCTATAGCAGTCAAACTGTCCGTCCGTCCGGCATTTCGTTTTCCGGAGATTTTTTATGCAACGCTTTCAGATATTGAGCTGATTTTTAGCATAGGTGCAACGCACCTATGCTTAAGGTATATACGACATTTTGAAAACACACATCGAATGGTTGTCCATTTTGAAGCCTTACCTGATCAAAAATCAGACGAAATATCTTTTTAATTTAGTTTATGGTAATTCTTACTCTTTTTTTTTGAAACGTTTTTCTTACGTTTTCTTCCAAGAATATTGCTGACACCGTTTTTAGTGAATTTTTCTAAGACCGTTTTACGTGAAAAAACCTTCTAAGAAACTAAAACAAATTTCGTTCGTAAAACAATTCTGTTCTTGTTGATAGTGACCTCGCACCTAATTTCTATTTCCTTTGTTTACTGTTCTGTGAGAGGTCAAATGTTTTCTGATTTATGACATGGATTCTGACCTGCCTTTCTATGGATTTGATGAAGTAGAGTTTGAAAATAATAGAGATGTGTTAATTGAAGTTAAAATGACTTACTTTTAGCCAGAAATTAACGTTACGAGTAGAGCTAACGGTTTAAATGTGGCATCGGATTTAATGGATTCGCGCGAATTCTGGACGAGTGTTGTGTCTGTAAAATATTAAATGGAAATCTGTAAATGTATCAAGTCGGAAAAGAAAACGGATGGTTGCATAATGGTATGCGTGAAATAATGTAATTCTACGTATTTATTTTCATAGTTATGTCATTTTGTAACCATTCACATTCGTCACTATTTGGAATTCCCGTTTCTAAAAATAGAACATATTGGTAACAAGGGGGGCGACTCTTGATGTCAGCAATCGTTAAGGTTACAATATACTCAATAATCGAGTCATGAAGGCTGTACTCTCTAAACAAATCATCATATTTTCCTCGAAGGCATGTTATACACTTTATACTGTTGTTCTGGTTTTATCGTTTGGAGATATTGAGAAGGTAAGCATAGGTGTTCACTACTAAATCCCTGAAATAGGATAAAGTTGGAGATTAAAGTAAAAAATGGCACTGCAAAAGGTTACAATCCACTAGATTTTTTTTTTATTTGAGTCGAATTCTTTTTTGGTTTGAACATGAAATATCTGTTTTATTGCTTAAATCGATTAAGCTAAGAATGCCCGTCAAGAAAAGGTATGGTTATGGGGGTCTCTATGTGCAAAATGTTGTATTTATTTTTGCTCGAAGTTGTCGCTTTTATATCGAAACATATAAGGAAACTATTTAGTATATTTTGACCTTAACATTTACTTCAGCAGCATCTTCCCTGTATCTTGCAACTATGCTTTCAGCGCCATCGGCGCTCTCGTTGGTATTTGTCTCTACCGATATGACCTACAGTCAGATGAAGTGTCAAATTTGTTTCGGCCTTTGGATTTTTGGCGAAGTTATGAGCCTTGGACTTAATTTCTTTTCTATAATAATTTCTTTGACTATAATAACCACTTTCCGAATGGTTGTTTTTCACAATAATTTCATATAATGAGCTGATTTTTTGAAATGTGCGTCTACCTATATGAGCTTCAGATGAACAGTGAGTTTCGTGCCGGTCCATTGACTTTTGGCAAAGTTATGGGCTTTGGACTATAAAAGGTTCTCTAAAATAACCGTTTTCCGGAGGATTTTTTTTACGCAAGGCTTTTATATATTGGGCTGGTTGTTTGTATGTCAGTCAACCTGCATGACCTACGAATGAACTTTTTGTTCCGGTCCATTTATTGTTTTCTTATTTATGGATCTTTCACTTAAAGTAACATTACTACTCAAAATCAACGAAAATTTCGAACAATATTTCGTAAAATAAAGCTTAACAATTAAAAATCATTGTTCCTTAATGCAATTGCCGAAATTTCAACGCCAGATGTGGTGTGGTAAAATAGATGTTTGCGGATACAAAATGCTCACTTTTATTATGGTTTTAACATGTTACCATTTTAGTGTTCGTGTGTCTTATGAATAGATATATTCGCAGGAAATTAACATGGAATTTATTGTGGTCACAAATAAATAAAAACGAGTATTATGTATCAAAAAAAATCTATGTAATCATACCACATGCAGCGTTGAATTAGTGGCTATTGCTATAAGGAACACTGATTGTTAAGTTGTAAACTTTATTTTCCGAAATACTTTTCGAAATTTTCGTTGATTTTGAGCGTTATAGAGACTTTAACAATATTTTCTCTGTTGTATTACACTAGTTTCATTTCCTATAGGATCCCATCATAAAACTGCCAACTTTCAAAGCATTTTTTGTATTTCCTATTGATCAAGTTATGCTAGACTGGTATCATTTTAAAGATAAATCTGTTCTCTTTCAATAAATGAATCAGAATATATGGTCTCTTAACTTGTAAGAAAAACAAAATTCGCCGAAAGGCAAAAATCATCGGAAAAAAAGTTTCGGAAGTGTAATTGAGACAAATTGAGACAAATGCCCCGTACTTCAATAAAAGCGACCAAACGTTTATTTTTCAAGGCAATCCCAAATGAAATGCACCGAAATGTTGTAGACACACATAGGATGCAGGAAATAATCCCAAAACGCAAGGTTGCGATCGCTTAACCGCTTTTAAACCCGAACATAAAAGGAGCTCTTTAGAAATAGCCACTACTTTCGAAAAGAACCACGGGGGGATACACAATGATTAAGTGTATTATAACCTCTTAAATAGCAATCTGAACGCATCGGACAGTGGGCTACACCACACCGTCGCCGTTATGGCGGAATTGTCCGAGGATTCCCGATTGCTTAAATAGCAGCTGCGCGGTCATTGTGTCACACCGGTCTTTACTGACCTGTGTGAATGCGCGCTAAGCATTGTGGGAAACGGACTTTTTTCCATCATGGCGTTGGTAAACATAATAAACACGGAAGTGAAAAATGGTAATTAATTATTATCAAAAACAGGCCCCATCAAACCGGGCCAGCTGTAATATATAGTTGGATGCAGTTTGTGCTTCAAAAGGAGCCACTTTTCATGTCAGTCTATTGTTTGTAAGAATCACTAAACACGTAACTTAGACTAACTAAACATGTTGCAAGACTGTATCTTCGAAATAGTTAATAAATCTAAATCATAAATAAATATTTATAATTAAATACCTGCTGAAATTTGAGAACGTAAACGATTTAAAATAAACGCTGTGAACATTGCAAGGAATCTTACATGTAGGCCTAATGTGTGAGAGGATTAGTCAGGGATAAAATAAAACGGAGTTCGAAGGATCTAACATTTTGAGGAAGACGTCATGGTATCTTGGACATTTGGCACTTTCATATATTTATTTAGTAGATACTGAAAATGCTGAATGTGCTAATTGCAACATCAAAGACAAGCAGGTGAGATTTTTACAGCTTTTTTTTCTTGACATAATATTGTATGTTTTCCATTTAATTTATATGCCAGTGTTTTTTTTCACCATTTTGGGAATGGTTTCCGGTCATTTCCCCCCCCCCCCTGACGTTTCCTCCCCAAGACGTTTTCCCGCAAAGACAATTCCTCCCCAGACGTTTCCCCCCCATTTTAGTTTTAGTGCAGATGTTCCCCCCCCCCCCAATAAATTTATAATTGTTCGGTTGAAGTACAATCTTTGTTTATTATCAAAAATGATTATTTTGTTTATGAAGTCTTTAATTAACTTTTAATATCTATGAAGCAGCTTGTATGGTTTTTTGGTTTTAGAATTGTTTTTTGGAGGGTTTAACTGTGTAATGATTGCATGTAAATCATTAGTAAGTGCATGTTGGTGTACTAGTGGAATACATGGAATATCCTCAAAATCTTACTGAGTATCTTATACATGTTGCTCAACACAAATGCAACCAAGAATAATGTGTAATCAAGACCCGTTTTGAATACACAATTAACACCTTATTTCAGTTTGAGTGAACCTGGGCAGGGTTGTGCAAATGCAGTGTTTGTTGTTTTTTATCCAATTAAATATGGTCAATTGGTGAAATGAAAATGGTAAAATCAAATTAAAATTAATTTCGACACTGTTTTCCTTGTAACAGATAAATATGATAAATAAATATTTACTTTGTAACTGTCAACATTTTTTTCATGCATTCATATGTTTATTATCAAATTATTGGATGTCACTGATATTTTATTTTATATATTATATTAACTCATTTAGACTAAATAAAACAGAATTGAACTTTCCGTGCACATTATTTCATTATTAATAATATAATTTATTAGCAAATGTAATAAAAACTTATTGATATAAGAAACACAAAACACAATTACCCGTTTTTATTAAATGAATTTGTGGAATTTAAGGAAAAATTAATAACTTTATGAATTAAAAAAAGGTAAATTTAAAGCAATTTATTAATAATAATTAAAACAGTGATAAACTACATAAAAATGTTTTTGTATGATAATGTACTAATCTCATCTTATGAATGACTATCCCCCTTCAAAGATGTCACCTAATCTCATCAATGATGATTAATGGGCCTGTATATTGCACCATAAGTACCCCTTTATACAATAGCTGTTATCTTGTTATATACACTTGCTAATCCAATTAACGCTTGTATATTGCACCATAAGTGCCTGATATATTGTTCAATGGTAGGTGTGTGTTGTTACTTAATATTAGTGAAAACATAACTTTCCTATTATTTGCCTGGTTCTGAAAATATTTTCATCGTTGAGTTTCCTTTAATTTTTAAAGAATATTTTTGAGAGGTAACACCTGAGTACTACAAATCAATGTAAAATGTTCATACTAGCTGTATTGGGACATTATAATTTAAAGGGATCTTTTTACGCTTTGGTAAATTGACAAAATTGAAAAAAGTTGTTTCAGGTTCGTAAGTTTTCGTTTTAGTTATGATATTTGTGAGGAAACAGTAATACTGAACATTAACCATGCTCTAATATAGCCATTATATGCATCTTTTTACGATTTTAAAACATAAAAATTATAAAGCGTTGCAACGCGAAACGATTGAATAATTTGGAGAGTTCTGTTTTTGTCGTTAAATTTTGTGAAACTACGAAGATTGCTTATATAAGGTACAAAATACGTCAAAGATGTACACTCGGCGGAATAGCTCAGTAGGCTAGAGCGTTTTTACTTCAGGACTCCAGGGGTCACTGGTTCGAAACCTGCTCCGGGCAATGTTCTTTTCCTTTTTTTAAATTTTTTCTTGATTTTTTACTGGAGCTTTTACGATCCAATGTTTACATTTATCAATATAAAGCATATAATGAATAAGTTAAAAAAAATGCCAAAATCTGTGAAAAGGCCCCTTTAAATGTTACAAAACAATTTTATTTACTTGTCTCAAAATAAATATCCCAATATGATATTCATTTAGTCAAAATAATTTGTGTTTCAGTTAAAACTTGGATATAGTTATTATTCTTCATTAAAAATCACAACTATTCCACTTTAAATGACCATCAAAGCTGTGTTTTTACTCAATTTTTCAAGGATCTCAATAAATGAAAGAAACAATACAGGTACTTATAAAAACAATTCTAATTAGATCTATTTAATTGGTAAAATTTGTTTGAGGCTTCCCTAAAAACAACCATAATAAATCATTTCACTGATCTATTGATATCTATTTAATAGGCAGAATGACAAACAGAACTAGTGTGGTTTCTAGGGTCATAAATCTGGTCCCTAAGCCTTAATTGGTAATAATATGCATGCAGTGTTATGTCTCTGAAAATGACAATGAAGCAAATCTGCCCTTAGGCTATTTCATTTCACTCACACAAAAGGAGATAACTTGCTATTAATTTAATAGTTACTTCTAACTTGTCTCCTTTCTGTATTAAGAGGGTTTTCATATTTTAAAGTTCAATTGGTCTTCAAAAGAATAAGCAATCAAAGTTCTTGATTTTGCCAACAAATAATGTTTACCAATTGTGGGTCTACTCTACTTTCTTTTAATAATTATTTCTAATTATGTTTTTTTTAATTTTTATATCAATGGAAAATGACATATTTTTTCCCTATTTTGTTTAAAAAGTACTTAAAGAAATCCAGGCAAGAATACATGACAAGTAAGGGTTGTGTCAAGAAGGTGCCATTTAAGGCCCTATTATCAGTTTTGGATGCCCTAACCTGTATAGGTGAGAAGACTGTGAGAAGACTGGGGACGTGGGGCATGAGGAACAACTAATACACAGTAATTGACAGGTTCGTGTTGAATCAAGCACAGAATTTTCTGAGCATTCATGATTCATTAGAATTGAACAAAAAAAACAATCAACCAGAAAAATCCAGTTGACCAACTTTGACTTATTTGCATGAACAGGTATAAAATAGTGGGTATTAATAGCTTAAGACATTATTGGCAACATGTCTGTTTAATTTATATTGTCAATATTGTTAATTAAGCATGGAATATTAATCAAAATTGGGGGTAAAGTTCAATCGACCAGTATTGACCAGTAATGACAAATTTGGGAGTATTGACCGGGGCGGTATTAACCAGTAAAAACCGCCGGTTAAAACCGGGGCGGTCGATTGGTGCCAACCCTGGGTGTACTAAAGGAATACTAGAGGAATACATGGGATATTCTCAAAATCTTACACATGTTGTTTTTAATATAATTAAATAGGATCAATTGATGAATTAATTCAGTTTGTGTAAACTAGGGCTGGGTTGTGGAACTATAGTTATTTGTTGTTATACAATTAAATAGGGTACTATGTAACTGTCAAAAAAACATATGCATTCACACGCATATAATTCAAATATTGGATGTCACTGATAATTTCAATTTAACTAGTAGGTAATTAAGACTAATTAAAACAGAATGGGACTTTCCTCGCAAAGTATTTCATTATTAATAATATATTACTATAATTAGCTAATGTAATCAAAACATATTGATATTTTAATAATTTAACTCAATGATATTAATAATATTAAAATTTTCCCCAAAAAAACTAGGGCAGGAAGATAGGAAGGATTTTTTTTGGAAAATCAACAGTGTTGTCAGTGTAAAATATTTGCAAAGCTTCTTCTGAGTTTGAACTTCAGTTTTGCATTTTGTGACCTGCAACATATTCTATGCTACTTTATTTCACTATGGTAAGTCATTAAAGTGTTATTTATTTTTCAACTATATAATGTGCTAATCTCATATAATGAATTACTACCCCATTTAAAAATGACACCTAATCTAAATTCATTAATACAATAGTTATAATTGTTTTATTGTAATTTGTAACATACTATTCCACTAAAAATGACCATCATAGAACATCAATGCCGTGCTTTTACTAAATTTTCAATGATTTCAATTATTTAAAAAAAAAAATTATCAGGCACTTATAAAAAATATATATTAAGGGTGTCAAAATTTAACAAACTGAACAAGTCAATTTGAACTTCTCTTGCAATGCAAATGGAGCAACTTGAAATATCAAATTGTTCCCATACTAGTCGGCAATATAACTATGACATTGTGTCTTTTCAAAACATGCATCAGACACACCTTCTGAAACTTTTTAAGCGGTTTTGAAAACGCTATTTCATTGCAAACTTTCGTCAATAAAGGATACATGTTGTAATACAACCGAAAGTGAAAGTTCTGTTTTTAAAAAAATGAATAAAGAGCGAAATAGTTGAAAACTAACGAAAATTATAATTGATACTAACATAAGACCGTAAGACTGAACAAAATAATACTTAACTTTTAAATCATAACATGAATGTTTACTTATAAAGCAAATTCTTCATTCATCCGCGGACTTCTTTGTGTCGTAGTCATAAATGCCTCCAAATGGAGGTGCGTGATGCGTCTAAGTATAGAGGTGACAATAACGTAGTGACGTCACCATCTATGTATAGAATGGCTGCGCGGTTTCATAACGCAGAAGGGGGAATTGTGTTTCACAAACACAGGTCTTGTTTTACTTAATATACATCTTTACTAGGTTGGTGTCTTCTTACAACAATTTATAAACGTTACATCCGCATATTTTGCAACGTTGAATTTTTATACCGGTGTGTGATTTTTGTGTGATGGATGTGTTGGACACATGTATAGGTATGCGAGTAATTGAAGAATTAAAAAGGTAGTTTAACAGCCCAACATAAGATGAATCATACACAACAAATGCATTAGCAAATATTTATAAACACATTTCATGTAATCGTTGCGATTTTATTTTTATCAATAGAAAGGGCTATGTCTTTTCAAAGTAAAATAATTCATTTTAAATAATAAGTGAAACTGCATAATTAGCATAAGTTGTATTAACTTAATAACACGGTTGAATGATTTGGTGAGTAAAATTATATACTCATAATGTATAATGTTTTTTGGTTCGGTGTTTCGTGCACCCCAAATATGACATTACAATAGTTGAACGCATCATTATAGGATTTGCTATTTAGATAATTCGATAGCTGGTTCCAAAATGTTCGCATCTCTGCTCTCCCACAATAAATGTAGTGTTCACTTAACATATTGGTAATGAACAATTAGTATAAAGATTTCTGTTTTGCATTAATTGTATTTGTATCCAACGTTTTTCAATTAGGTATCTTTGGTTGTTTACATTCTCATGTGTATGATAATGTTTGCCCAACTCGTGCGTTAGTATTTGTAGTTGTATCGTTATTCCGCGCTATTTCTTGAAAAATATAGTATATTATAAACTCTTTTAGATTCGCTTTAGTTGTGTCGCTGATAAGCTTCTGTTAAAGAAACGTACCACTTTACATCTTACCTTTGTTAAAACAACATGTTACTACTACAAATGACGAACCGACGTGAGCTAATCGTGCAAATATTATCCTACAATCGAATGGAGTCCATCTGTCTGCATTGCCAATGCTACTAATGCCATGCCAGGTAAAATAAATTAATAAATATGTTCAATATATAAGGGTTTATATCATTAATATTAGAACAATGAATATGGTAAATTAACAATAATTTTCTTCTTGTATAGAGTGTACGGAAATTATATTTTTTCTTTATTTACACTGCTGATAACGAAGTTTTTATAATTTTAATGAAAGTATATTTTAATATAATGTTCCTGCTATTGAAATATTCACGCCTTTAAACGACGAATGAAAAAGAATGCAGTCGTGTTAGAAGTCTAAATTGCATCCGATGAAGCCATTGTTAGATTGCTATATTGGTATGGCATATGCATGTACTTTACAGCAAAATAAGTATAGGTACTCACGTTGGGATTATCAATGTGAAAAGTAAAGCCGCTCTTCAACGACGGACTCCCATCCTGCTCCGATGATGCATCCATTCGCCTCTTAACGCCCTGTCTCTTAACGCCCTGTCTCTTAACGCCCTGTCTCAGACTCATGACGAAATATCCAACCTCACTTTTGGCGATTGCAACCAAATGTGAACTTAACTACACGATCAGGTGCTTTTATTCATGCCGTCCTATTGTTATATCATAATACTAAGAAATCTATTTTTGTTCTATACAAAGAATACATGGTGTTTTTCTTAAGAAGAATAACAAAAACTGCAGTTGGCTCACCTGAGCACAATGTAAGAAAACTCAATGGTCAGCTATTTTGGTTTCTAAAACGTATGTCGTCAAACAAGAATTATTTTTACAGGGATGAACTGGAGCAATTCATGCAATTTCACAGCAAAGCAATGAAAACTATTTCACTGTAATTGTTTACTGTTTCAAACAGTGAATGAAGGTTTAAAGTTACTGATATTTCCTTAAAAAACGAAAGAATAACATAAATATATAACAAAGAACGACACCCTACAGAAATAAATATAAGCCGCTGCCAATCACAGAAGATGAGATTTCTTTGCGATGTTGCAGTATTTACTATTTCTTGAGATCCGCTATGATACATGTATTTATTATTTTACATACCGCAATTTAAACAAGAAACCATTTGTACGAATAAGCGCCTTTCGATCTCTATCTGACTTGGATTTCTTACAAACAGAACAGTTGATTTCATAACGGAAAGTAACAGATCATAAGTACGTAAAACAACGCTAATCCCTCTACGCCGTAATGGTAGACTCATTCAGTTAAAGTTAATATAGGAGATACTTGTGAATTTATAGGGGTCGGCTTGTGTCGTAACATTCAGCAAATAAACGAGCCAGTCTTTTTATGCCAAAAGGGATAACCAGTACGAACAATAAACGTCGTTGTGTATTTATTATAGAATATATGTTATTTTACATTGAGAAACGGGAGTAAGGTATACTCATTACAATATTTTTAGATTTATTGCAGACGACTTTGTATAGCGACATTCTGTCATATCGTATCATAGAAAGCGCATTAAGAAGGAAGTATAGTCGTTTCTATGTTGCATAGGTCATTAAAATATCAAAACAATGCCATTAACACAAACAAACAAATGACGAGTGCACTATATGACAGGTAATGCGCATGCCACGGAGATCTAAAGCAAGTCACGTGATGTGAACGAATGGATATCATTAGTAGGTTTAATTAACAAAGGTTGTTCGATAAGTTCGTTCTTTATGTGACATAAAACATAAAATAATCCGGCACGCCCCCTATGAAAACAATCATACAATAAATAAATATTTTATGAAGCCATAAAAATATTGTTACAGATTTATTTCAAACGACTTCGTGAATCGCCATTATATCGTTGAATTCAAATTGCTTTAGGAGGGCTTCCTTTTCATTTCCATATGGTTTAGGCTTTTCAATACCAGTGCAATAAATATAAATGAGGTTAGCGATACTGGGTTCTCTTGTCTAAATAGTTTTGCTTACGTATGTTGAAATGCGCTTTTACAAATATAAGGTTACGTTATAATATATTCACCGGTACTTTTCTTTTGTTCACTGTAAATCGTTTGTATCATATGGTTATTTGATAGCACCTATTTATGTTTTACCATTATTCGGGTGTTATCTTGCGGAGATAATGGTAGGGCATGAATAGGTGTTCATTACTGAATCCCTGAAATATGATACACGTGAAGACTATAGTAAACCATTGCAATAGAAAAGGTTACATTCCACTAAGAAACGGCCGAAAAAAAAAGTTGCAAAAACAGTCGTTTTTTATTTGTGTCAAGTTCTTTCTTGCATTGTACATGACATATCTTTTTTATTGCATAAATCGATTCCGCTTAGAATGGCCTTTAAGAAAAGGTATTGTTATGGGGGTCTCTATGTGCAAAATGTTGCATTTATTTTCGCTCAAAGTTGTCGCTTTTACATTGAATTATATAGGGAAACTATTTAGTGTATTATGACCTAAATCTACGGAAACGAAATAGACCGGTGTAGCGTGAATATTGTCAAATCGTGAGATCTGTCACAGAAATCGGAAATCTGACGATTTTCACAGTACTCCCGTGAGATTGCTCCGATCAGTCGCCGTAAAAATGTCAGACTGATGAAAAATAATATTTTACGCAATGTTGTTTCAATTTAACTTAATTTCGCGTTTTAACAGCTTGCAGTTATTTTCGGACATCTTTTTTTCGGACATTGAACCTAAACACGTTGTTCACAACAAAGATATATCAAAACAGTAGTTCTAACACCATGCAAACATTTGAATTTTAAAACGATTTTCGTTTTAAATGTTATATATATCGATGATGTACATGCATTACGTTGTAAAGAAATATGATAATGCCTAATTTACAGTCATTAGCGTTGCAGTGTTGTAATACAAAGATATAACATTGATTTAAGAAAATATTTTCAGATTATATATATATATATATATATTTTCAGCTTAAAAAGTTAACAAGGGACAAAATTGTCACAAAACCAGGTTTTCATTGTGAAAAAAAATCTGATAAAGGGAGACAACTCAAACTGAACTTTTGAAATGAACAAACAAAATTAACCCCCTTTGTAAGTTTGTTTTAAAATAAATCTATTTTTTGTCGTGGCGACCTTGACATTGGAGATATTGACGTGATTCTTTCGTGCGACACACCGTCCCATGATGGTGAACAAATGTGCCAAATGATTTTAAAATCTCATAATGAATGACATAGTTATAGCCCAGACAAGCTCATTTATGGATATTTTTTACCTTTGAACTCAAAGTGTGACCTTGACCTTGGAGATATTGACGTAATTTTTTCGCGCGACACACCGTCTAATGATGGTTAACAAATGTGCCAAATGATTTTAAAATCTCACAATGAACGACAAAGTTATGGCCCGGACAAGCTTGTTCCGCCCGCCAGCCAGCCAGCCAGCCCGCCAGCCCGCCCGCATTCGCCAATCTAATAACCAGTTTTTTCCTTCGGAAAACCTGGTTAAAAACTGTTTATTCCAAATTCAGTTCCAGAAATGTATAATCCCAATCGGTGTTTTTATCATTATTTTAGCTAATTCACATGTACACTCAATTCAGTAAAACTATTGTATTATATTTCACACAATCATAGTTACCACTATCATCATTTATTTAATTTGTCAATAAGCTTGATTGGTAATTGTCGGTTCGGCTCGGGTAATGCTTTAAAGTACCCCGTGTACTCTTAAGTATACTTTAATGTACCCCGGGTACGCTAAATATACTTAAACGTACCGTCGGTCTGTCTGTCAGTGCAGTCACTCACAAACAAAATATTGTATGTTTTCCATTTAATTTATATGCCAGTGTTTTTTTTCACCATTTTGGGAATGGTTTCCGGTCATTTCCCCCCCCCCCCCTGACGTTTCCTCCCCAAGACGTTTTCCCGCAAAGACAATTCCTCCCCAGACGTTTCCCCCCCATTTTAGTTTTAGTGCAGATGTTCCCCCCCCCCCCAATAAATTTATAATTGTTCGGTTGAAGTACAATCTTTGTTTATTATCAAAAATGATTATTTTGTTTATGAAGTCTTTAATTAACTTTTAATATCTATGAAGCAGCTTGTATGGTTTTTTGGTTTTAGAATTGTTTTTTGGAGGGTTTAACTGTGTAATGATTGCATGTAAATCATTAGTAAGTGCATGTTGGTGTACTAGTGGAATACATGGAATATCCTCAAAATCTTACTGAGTATCTTATACATGTTGCTCAACACAAATGCAACCAAGAATAATGTGTAATCAAGACCCGTTTTGAATACACAATTAACACCTTATTTCAGTTTGAGTGAACCTGGGCAGGGTTGTGCAAATGCAGTGTTTGTTGTTTTTTATCCAATTAAATATGGTCAATTGGTGAAATGAAAATGGTAAAATCAAATTAAAATTAATTTCGACACTGTTTTCCTTGTAACAGATAAATATGATAAATAAATATTTACTTTGTAACTGTCAACATTTTTTTCATGCATTCATATGTTTATTATCAAATTATTGGATGTCACTGATATTTTATTTTATATATTATATTAACTCATTTAGACTAAATAAAACAGAATTGAACTTTCCGTGCACATTATTTCATTATTAATAATATAATTTATTAGCAAATGTAATAAAAACTTATTGATATAAGAAACACAAAACACAATTACCCGTTTTTATTAAATGAATTTGTGGAATTTAAGGAAAAATTAATAACTTTATGAATTAAAAAAAAGGTAAATTTAAAGCAATTTATTAATAATAATTAAAACAGTGATAAACTACATAAAAATGTTTTTGTATGATAATGTACTAATCTCATCTTATGAATGACTATCCCCCTTCAAAGATGTCACCTAATCTCATCAATGATGATTAATGGGCCTGTATATTGCACCATAAGTACCCCTTTATACAATAGCTGTTATCTTGTTATATACACTTGCTAATCCAATTAACGCTTGTATATTGCACCATAAGTGCCTGATATATTGTTCAATGGTAGGTGTGTGTTGTTACTTAATATTAGTGAAAACATAACTTTCCTATTATTTGCCTGGTTCTGAAAATATTTTCATCGTTGAGTTTCCTTTAATTTTTAAAGAATATTTTTGAGAGGTAACACCTGAGTACTACAAATCAATGTAAAATGTTCATACTAGCTGTATTGGGACATTATAATTTAAAGGGATCTTTTTACGCTTTGGTAAATTGACAAAATTGAAAAAAGTTGTTTCAGGTTCGTAAGTTTTCGTTTTAGTTATGATATTTGTGAGGAAACAGTAATACTGAACATTAACCATGCTCTAATATAGCCATTATATGCATCTTTTTACGATTTTAAAACATAAAAATTATAAAGCGTTGCAACGCGAAACGATTGAATAATTTGGAGAGTTCTGTTTTTGTCGTTAAATTTTGTGAAACTACGAAGATTGCTTATATAAGGTACAAAATACGTCAAAGATGTACACTCGGCGGAATAGCTCAGTAGGCTAGAGCGTTTTTACTTCAGGACTCCAGGGGTCACTGGTTCGAAACCTGCTCCGGGCAATGTTCTTTTCCTTTTTTTAAATTTTTTCTTGATTTTTTACTGGAGCTTTTACGATCCAATGTTTACATTTATCAATATAAAGCATATAATGAATAAGTTAAAAAAAATGCCAAAATCTGTGAAAAGGCCCCTTTAAATGTTACAAAACAATTTTATTTACTTGTCTCAAAATAAATATCCCAATATGATATTCATTTAGTCAAAATAATTTGTGTTTCAGTTAAAACTTGGATATAGTTATTATTCTTCATTAAAAATCACAACTATTCCACTTTAAATGACCATCAAAGCTGTGTTTTTACTCAATTTTTCAAGGATCTCAATAAATGAAAGAAACAATACAGGTACTTATAAAAACAATTCTAATTAGATCTATTTAATTGGTAAAATTTGTTTGAGGCTTCCCTAAAAACAACCATAATAAATCATTTCACTGATCTATTGATATATCTATTTAATAGGCAGAATGACAAACAGAACTAGTGTGGTTTCTAGGGTCATAAATCTGGTCCCTAAGCCTTAATTGGTAATAATATGCATGCAGTGTTATGTCTCTGAAAATGACAATGAAGCAAATCTGCCCTTAGGCTATTTCATTTCACTCACACAAAAGGAGATAACTTGCTATTAATTTAATAGTTACTTCTAACTTGTCTCCTTTCTGTATTAAGAGGGTTTTCATATTTTAAAGTTCAATTGGTCTTCAAAAGAATAAGCAATCAAAGTTCTTGATTTTGCCAACAAATAATGTTTACCAATTGTGGGTCTACTCTACTTTCTTTTAATAATTATTTCTAATTATGTTTTTTTTAATTTTTATATCAATGGAAAATGACATATTTTTTCCCTATTTTGTTTAAAAAGTACTTAAAGAAATCCAGGCAAGAATACATGACAAGTAAGGGTTGTGTCAAGAAGGTGCCATTTAAGGCCCTATTATCAGTTTTGGATGCCCTAACCTGTATAGGTGAGAAGACTGTGAGAAGACTGGGGACGTGGGGCATGAGGAACAACTAATACACAGTAATTGACAGGTTCGTGTTGAATCAAGCACAGAATTTTCTGAGCATTCATGATTCATTAGAATTGAACAAAAAAAACAATCAACCAGAAAAATCCAGTTGACCAACTTTGACTTATTTGCATGAACAGGTATAAAATAGTGGGTATTAATAGCTTAAGACATTATTGGCAACATGTCTGTTTAATTTATATTGTCAATATTGTTAATTAAGCATGGAATATTAATCAAAATTGGGGGTAAAGTTCAATCGACCAGTATTGACCAGTAATGACAAATTTGGGAGTATTGACCGGGGCGGTATTAACCAGTAAAAACCGCCGGTTAAAACCGGGGCGGTCGATTGGTGCCAACCCTGGGTGTACTAAAGGAATACTAGAGGAATACATGGGATATTCTCAAAATCTTACACATGTTGTTTTTAATATAATTAAATAGGATCAATTGATGAATTAATTCAGTTTGTGTAAACTAGGGCTGGGTTGTGGAACTATAGTTATTTGTTGTTATACAATTAAATAGGGTACTATGTAACTGTCAAAAAAACATATGCATTCACACGCATATAATTCAAATATTGGATGTCACTGATAATTTCAATTTAACTAGTAGGTAATTAAGACTAATTAAAACAGAATGGGACTTTCCTCGCAAAGTATTTCATTATTAATAATATATTACTATAATTAGCTAATGTAATCAAAACATATTGATATTTTAATAATTTAACTCAATGATATTAATAATATTAAAATTTTCCCCAAAAAAACTAGGGCAGGAAGATAGGAAGGATTTTTTTTGGAAAATCAACAGTGTTGTCAGTGTAAAATATTTGCAAAGCTTCTTCTGAGTTTGAACTTCAGTTTTGCATTTTGTGACCTGCAACATATTCTATGCTACTTTATTTCACTATGGTAAGTCATTAAAGTGTTATTTATTTTTCAACTATATAATGTGCTAATCTCATATAATGAATTACTACCCCATTTAAAAATGACACCTAATCTAAATTCATTAATACAATAGTTATAATTGTTTTATTGTAATTTGTAACATACTATTCCACTAAAAATGACCATCATAGAACATCAATGCCGTGCTTTTACTAAATTTTCAATGATTTCAATTATTTAAAAAAAAAAATTATCAGGCACTTATAAAAAATATATATTAAGGGTGTCAAAATTTAACAAACTGAACAAGTCAATTTGAACTTCTCTTGCAATGCAAATGGAGCAACTTGAAATATCAAATTGTTCCCATACTAGTCGGCAATATAACTATGACATTGTGTCTTTTCAAAACATGCATCAGACACACCTTCTGAAACTTTTTAAGCGGTTTTGAAAACGCTATTTCATTGCAAACTTTCGTCAATAAAGGATACATGTTGTAATACAACCGAAAGTGAAAGTTCTGTTTTTAAAAAAATGAATAAAGAGCGAAATAGTTGAAAACTAACGAAAATTATAATTGATACTAACATAAGACCGTAAGACTGAACAAAATAATACTTAACTTTTAAATCATAACATGAATGTTTACTTATAAAGCAAATTCTTCATTCATCCGCGGACTTCTTTGTGTCGTAGTCATAAATGCCTCCAAATGGAGGTGCGTGATGCGTCTAAGTATAGAGGTGACAATAACGTAGTGACGTCACCATCTATGTATAGAATGGCTGCGCGGTTTCATAACGCAGAAGGGGGAATTGTGTTTCACAAACACAGGTCTTGTTTTACTTAATATACATCTTTACTAGGTTGGTGTCTTCTTACAACAATTTATAAACGTTACATCCGCATATTTTGCAACGTTGAATTTTTATACCGGTGTGTGATTTTTGTGTGATGGATGTGTTGGACACATGTATAGGTATGCGAGTAATTGAAGAATTAAAAAGGTAGTTTAACAGCCCAACATAAGATGAATCATACACAACAAATGCATTAGCAAATATTTATAAACACATTTCATGTAATCGTTGCGATTTTATTTTTATCAATAGAAAGGGCTATGTCTTTTCAAAGTAAAATAATTCATTTTAAATAATAAGTGAAACTGCATAATTAGCATAAGTTGTATTAACTTAATAACACGGTTGAATGATTTGGTGAGTAAAATTATATACTCATAATGTATAATGTTTTTTGGTTCGGTGTTTCGTGCACCCCAAATATGACATTACAATAGTTGAACGCATCATTATAGGATTTGCTATTTAGATAATTCGATAGCTGGTTCCAAAATGTTCGCATCTCTGCTCTCCCACAATAAATGTAGTGTTCACTTAACATATTGGTAATGAACAATTAGTATAAAGATTTCTGTTTTGCATTAATTGTATTTGTATCCAACGTTTTTCAATTAGGTATCTTTGGTTGTTTACATTCTCATGTGTATGATAATGTTTGCCCAACTCGTGCGTTAGTATTTGTAGTTGTATCGTTATTCCGCGCTATTTCTTGAAAAATATAGTATATTATAAACTCTTTTAGATTCGCTTTAGTTGTGTCGCTGATAAGCTTCTGTTAAAGAAACGTACCACTTTACATCTTACCTTTGTTAAAACAACATGTTACTACTACAAATGACGAACCGACGTGAGCTAATCGTGCAAATATTATCCTACAATCGAATGGAGTCCATCTGTCTGCATTGCCAATGCTACTAATGCCATGCCAGGTAAAATAAATTAATAAATATGTTCAATATATAAGGGTTTATATCATTAATATTAGAACAATGAATATGGTAAATTAACAATAATTTTCTTCTTGTATAGAGTGTACGGAAATTATATTTTTTCTTTATTTACACTGCTGATAACGAAGTTTTTATAATTTTAATGAAAGTATATTTTAATATAATGTTCCTGCTATTGAAATATTCACGCCTTTAAACGACGAATGAAAAAGAATGCAGTCGTGTTAGAAGTCTAAATTGCATCCGATGAAGCCATTGTTAGATTGCTATATTGGTATGGCATATGCATGTACTTTACAGCAAAATAAGTATAGGTACTCACGTTGGGATTATCAATGTGAAAAGTAAAGCCGCTCTTCAACGACGGACTCCCATCCTGCTCCGATGATGCATCCATTCGCCTCTTAACGCCCTGTCTCTTAACGCCCTGTCTCTTAACGCCCTGTCTCAGACTCATGACGAAATATCCAACCTCACTTTTGGCGATTGCAACCAAATGTGAACTTAACTACACGATCAGGTGCTTTTATTCATGCCGTCCTATTGTTATATCATAATACTAAGAAATCTATTTTTGTTCTATACAAAGAATACATGGTGTTTTTCTTAAGAAGAATAACAAAAACTGCAGTTGGCTCACCTGAGCACAATGTAAGAAAACTCAATGGTCAGCTATTTTGGTTTCTAAAACGTATGTCGTCAAACAAGAATTATTTTTACAGGGATGAACTGGAGCAATTCATGCAATTTCACAGCAAAGCAATGAAAACTATTTCACTGTAATTGTTTACTGTTTCAAACAGTGAATGAAGGTTTAAAGTTACTGATATTTCCTTAAAAAACGAAAGAATAACATAAATATATAACAAAGAACGACACCCTACAGAAATAAATATAAGCCGCTGCCAATCACAGAAGATGAGATTTCTTTGCGATGTTGCAGTATTTACTATTTCTTGAGATCCGCTATGATACATGTATTTATTATTTTACATACCGCAATTTAAACAAGAAACCATTTGTACGAATAAGCGCCTTTCGATCTCTATCTGACTTGGATTTCTTACAAACAGAACAGTTGATTTCATAACGGAAAGTAACAGATCATAAGTACGTAAAACAACGCTAATCCCTCTACGCCGTAATGGTAGACTCATTCAGTTAAAGTTAATATAGGAGATACTTGTGAATTTATAGGGGTCGGCTTGTGTCGTAACATTCAGCAAATAAACGAGCCAGTCTTTTTATGCCAAAAGGGATAACCAGTACGAACAATAAACGTCGTTGTGTATTTATTATAGAATATATGTTATTTTACATTGAGAAACGGGAGTAAGGTATACTCATTACAATATTTTTAGATTTATTGCAGACGACTTTGTATAGCGACATTCTGTCATATCGTATCATAGAAAGCGCATTAAGAAGGAAGTATAGTCGTTTCTATGTTGCATAGGTCATTAAAATATCAAAACAATGCCATTAACACAAACAAACAAATGACGAGTGCACTATATGACAGGTAATGCGCATGCCACGGAGATCTAAAGCAAGTCACGTGATGTGAACGAATGGATATCATTAGTAGGTTTAATTAACAAAGGTTGTTCGATAAGTTCGTTCTTTATGTGACATAAAACATAAAATAATCCGGCACGCCCCCTATGAAAACAATCATACAATAAATAAATATTTTATGAAGCCATAAAAATATTGTTACAGATTTATTTCAAACGACTTCGTGAATCGCCATTATATCGTTGAATTCAAATTGCTTTAGGAGGGCTTCCTTTTCATTTCCATATGGTTTAGGCTTTTCAATACCAGTGCAATAAATATAAATGAGGTTAGCGATACTGGGTTCTCTTGTCTAAATAGTTTTGCTTACGTATGTTGAAATGCGCTTTTACAAATATAAGGTTACGTTATAATATATTCACCGGTACTTTTCTTTTGTTCACTGTAAATCGTTTGTATCATATGGTTATTTGATAGCACCTATTTATGTTTTACCATTATTCGGGTGTTATCTTGCGGAGATAATGGTAGGGCATGAATAGGTGTTCATTACTGAATCCCTGAAATATGATACACGTGAAGACTATAGTAAACCATTGCAATAGAAAAGGTTACATTCCACTAAGAAACGGCCGAAAAAAAAAGTTGCAAAAACAGTCGTTTTTTATTTGTGTCAAGTTCTTTCTTGCATTGTACATGACATATCTTTTTTATTGCATAAATCGATTCCGCTTAGAATGGCCTTTAAGAAAAGGTATTGTTATGGGGGTCTCTATGTGCAAAATGTTGCATTTATTTTCGCTCAAAGTTGTCGCTTTTACATTGAATTATATAGGGAAACTATTTAGTGTATTATGACCTAAATCTACGGAAACGAAATAGACCGGTGTAGCGTGAATATTGTCAAATCGTGAGATCTGTCACAGAAATCGGAAATCTGACGATTTTCACAGTACTCCCGTGAGATTGCTCCGATCAGTCGCCGTAAAAATGTCAGACTGATGAAAAATAATATTTTACGCAATGTTGTTTCAATTTAACTTAATTTCGCGTTTTAACAGCTTGCAGTTATTTTCGGACATCTTTTTTTCGGACATTGAACCTAAACACGTTGTTCACAACAAAGATATATCAAAACAGTAGTTCTAACACCATGCAAACATTTGAATTTTAAAACGATTTTCGTTTTAAATGTTATATATATCGATGATGTACATGCATTACGTTGTAAAGAAATATGATAATGCCTAATTTACAGTCATTAGCGTTGCAGTGTTGTAATACAAAGATATAACATTGATTTAAGAAAATATTTTCAGATTATATATATATATATATATATTTTCAGCTTAAAAAGTTAACAAGGGACAAAATTGTCACAAAACCAGGTTTTCATTGTGAAAAAAAATCTGATAAAGGGAGACAACTCAAACTGAACTTTTGAAATGAACAAACAAAATTAACCCCCTTTGTAAGTTTGTTTTAAAATAAATCTATTTTTTGTCGTGGCGACCTTGACATTGGAGATATTGACGTGATTCTTTCGTGCGACACACCGTCCCATGATGGTGAACAAATGTGCCAAATGATTTTAAAATCTCATAATGAATGACATAGTTATAGCCCAGACAAGCTCATTTATGGATATTTTTTACCTTTGAACTCAAAGTGTGACCTTGACCTTGGAGATATTGACGTAATTTTTTCGCGCGACACACCGTCTAATGATGGTTAACAAATGTGCCAAATGATTTTAAAATCTCACAATGAACGACAAAGTTATGGCCCGGACAAGCTTGTTCCGCCCGCCAGCCAGCCAGCCAGCCCGCCAGCCCGCCCGCATTCGCCAATCTAATAACCAGTTTTTTCCTTCGGAAAACCTGGTTAAAAACTGTTTATTCCAAATTCAGTTCCAGAAATGTATAATCCCAATCGGTGTTTTTATCATTATTTTAGCTAATTCACATGTACACTCAATTCAGTAAAACTATTGTATTATATTTCACACAATCATAGTTACCACTATCATCATTTATTTAATTTGTCAATAAGCTTGATTGGTAATTGTCGGTTCGGCTCGGGTAATGCTTTAAAGTACCCCGTGTACTCTTAAGTATACTTTAATGTACCCCGGGTACGCTAAATATACTTAAACGTACCGTCGGTCTGTCTGTCAGTGCAGTCACTCACAAACTTTTCAGGGGTTTATCTCAGAAACTCAATATAAGTTTTCAACATAAAACTTTATGGGTGTATAAATATAGCTGAAGAGAGGTGCCATGCACAAGAACCATAACCCGTCGCTTTCTGAAATAAGAGTTATTGCGCTTTGTTGTTTTTGTATGATGTAACTAGTGCTATATCTCAGATACTATACAAGATTTTAACATGAAACTTCATGGGTGTATAATTATCAATGCACAAGAACCATAACGGTATACTTTCTTACATAACGGTTATTGCCCTTTCTTGTTATTGTTATTTTATAATGTAACTTTTCAGGGCTATATCTCATTTATAGAACCATGCATAAGAACCATAACCCTTCACTTTCTTAAATAAGAGTTATTGCCCTTTGTTGTTTTTGTATGATGTAACTTTTCAGGGCTATATCTCAGAAACTATAAATACAAGATTTCAACATGAAATTTCATGGGTGTATAATGAGAATAAGTGCCATGCACAGTCTGATGTTACTTTTCAGGACTATATATCACAGATACTATACACAATTTAAAGATGAAATTTAATGGATGTTAAGATATCAATGAGGAGAGGTGTCATGCAAAAACTATAACCCTACACTTTCTTAAATAAGAGTTATTGCCAATTGTTGGTTTTTTATGTTGTAACTTTTAAATAAGTGGGATAAGGGTACAACCCTTAAAATAAACTTTTCTGTTAGTTCTGCACCCATCAATAATCAAAATTTATTTGGCGGGGGATATCAATTTAACAAATTTGCTTATTATTAGTCAAAACGTTGAAATGGACTTAATATTTTAAGTAGCATTGAGAATATAAGACCCAACAGACTCATCAGTCATCAGTATTATGTTAGCATATCTTTAGTCGGTTACTGAACTAGGGCAAATATAGTTGAAGTTTATCAGGTGGTCTAAAATTCCTCACCGCCTAGCAGATAAATCTACAAAGTATTTTAAAAGCGGTTCATGAACATGAAATGATAAGTCATTTCGGCCATCGCGATTATTTATTTCAAGTCAATATGTTTTTGGAATCTTAAGGCACTCATTGAAAAAAACATCACTACATAAATAAATATCTAGGTCAATTGTGATTCTGTCAAGCAATGATTATCATATCAATTATTATCTCCAGAGTTATTCTTTTGTTCTTGCACTTATCGTAATCTAACCATCTGCATTATTATTTCCACACAGGTGGTTTTTCAATCTGAGCACCACAATCATCAATATTTTTGTGTGCATATAAAAGATTTTATAAAAATTTAGGATTATAGAACCTTAAGTTTCATTGTGCTGTACTTGTTTAGGAGATGTGTAATACCAACTGGCAACTTCTGTTTACAGAACTAAAAGGCACGGAAGGATTTTATTAATATTTTGTTGAGTTCTCAGATTAATCGAGCCCAAAGAACTTCCTGCTACAAAAACATATTTTCGAGCAACAACACATATTGATAATATACTCTTGGTTTATTAAGACATCAACAATAAGCAACATGTATGCATGAGCACATGATAAAGTAAATATGATTCATATATAAATTAAGAAATGTTACAGTTGAGAAATGTATTTCTCATTGAATCACATGTTATTAAAACCATCATTTTGAATAGAAATTACACATGCAGTAATAACCAGCTGCAAACAAATTGTTTCTTACATGATTACTTATGCATGTCAAGGATAGGAAATTACACACATAAGGAAAGAAATATTATCAATGTGCAGGTATCAACAGTTGTCTTTGATTTAATCTATCTTGAATAATGCATACTTTTTAACATGAAAATCTCATTTTCCACAAAACACTAAATTAAAAGTAACAGGAAGGTGGTAAAAAATTCATTATTTCAGTTACAAAGCAATTAATTGAAAACTATCAGTACATTCAAGTTATCTGTATAAAACATGGCATCAACTTTAAATCAGTATCAATACATGTATCACCTTAAATCCGCAGATGTTGAGTAAGATTGCCTTTTTAAACAAAAAATTATAATTGCCCTAAAATGAGTGATTTAACAATATACATAGAACTATCATGAACCATTTTCAACATTTATTTTGTTGTTCTAAAATTTAAATATATATGCAATTTCAAACTATTTATGCAGGTAAACCATGTACAAACACAATTTTAGTGCTCATCTTTACCTTTTTTTTTTATCCCACGTTTTTTTAAAAGCGTGGGGATATTGTGTTTAGCTCCGCCGTCTATCTGTCCGTCCTGGACACTATTATCTCCTACACTATTAGCCCTAGAACCTTGAAACTTACACACACATGGCAGCTATGAGCATATAGGCGACGGTGACAGCGACGGAATTTTGATCTGACCCCTGGGCCAAAAGTTATTGGGGTCAGGGTGGGGCCGGGTCAGAGATTTTCCTGCGACCGCATTTCGAAAAAGGCTCATAACTACTGTGTCCCTTCAGATATTGCTTTCATATTTGGTATGCATGTGTATCTAGACACCACCTATCCATGCGCATACAATTTTTTACCCCTTGACCTTGAACTTTGGGTCAGTTTTAAGGTTTCGAAATCTGTGACCGCGATTTGAAAAAGGCTCATAACTACTGTGTCCCTTCAGATGTTGCTTTCATATTTGGTATGTATGTGTATCTAGACAACACCTATCCATGCGCACACAATTTTTTACCCCTATAACCTTGAACTTGGGGTCAGTTTTCAGGTTTCGAAATCTGCAACCGCGATTATAAAAAGGCTCATAAATACTGTGTCCCTTCAGATATTGCTTTTATATTTGGTATGCATGTGTATCTGGACAACACCTTTCCATGCGCATAATTTTTTTTATCCCTGTGACCTTGACCTTGAACTTTGGGCCAGTTTTCAGGTTTTGAAATCTGTGACCGCAATTCGAAAAAGGATCATAACTACTGTGTCCCTTCAGATATTGCTGTCATATTTGGTTTGTATGTGTATCTAGACAACACCTTTCCATGCGCATACAGTTTTGTACATGCTACCTTGACCTTGAACTTGAGGTCAGCATTCAGGTTTCTAAATCTGCGACCGCGATTCGAAAAAGGCTCATAACTACTGTGTCCCTTCAGATATTGGTTTAATATTTGGTATGAATGTGTATCTGGACAACACCTTACCATGTGCATACAATTTTTGACCCCTGTGACCTTGACCTTGAACTTTAGGCCAGCGTTTAGGTTTCAAAGTCTGCGAACACGATTCGAAAAAGGCTCATACTTACTGTGTCCCTTTAGATATTGCTTTCATATTTGGTATGCATGTGTATCTGGACAAGACCTTTCCATGCGCATTAAACAGTTTTGACCCCTGTGACCTTGACCTTGAACTTAAGGTCCGCGTTTAGATTTCGAAATCTATTAAGTGGTTATCTACCCAATCAGAAGAAGTGCAAGCATTTTCATCAGACAAAGGAATTATTCAACAATGAAGCTTGTGTATTGAAAACATATCTAGAGTTACACAGGAGTGGCGCAGAGATGTATTTAGTAGTCAATTATTTGTGTTTACTCATCTGTGAAATGGTTTAGCTCATCCATCTAATGTTTAATAAGGGATTATAAAATATTGGTGCAAAGGGACACCTGTATTTGAGAGAAAGGAATAGAATGCAGTCAAGCATAAAAAGCATGAGAAACTCATGGAATAGAGCCTCAAGAATCTATAAAAGGGCTGAAACTTTCAATTTGTTCAATCACACTTTTAGACTCATTACTGAAAATCTTTCAAAATGTTCAAGTGTGAAAAATGTGACAAACAATTTAAAGCAAAAAGGACTCTTGAACAGGCACATCAAAGACAGACATGAAATTTAACATTTTCATTGTTGTGTACAAGATTGCGATAGAAAATTTCTGAGACGCTACTATTTAGTCAACCATTTAACCTCAAAACATAACTTTTCCAAAGCAGATGCAAGAAGATTGGCTAAAACAGAGTATGTTCAGCCATCTCATTCCAATGAGGATGATATGTACATAATGGACGTCAGTGAAGTTGATTCAGTATTAGATTTGTTAGGAGAGCAGGATGAGGACCTAAATCCAAGTGAATTTTACTCTTGTATTAAGGACTTCGATTTTAACATTTTCACCACCACCAGAATAAAAAAAGCCTCGACTATGCATGGCCCTATTACCAACCCTAGGGCGCCTCTGGGTCTAACATGCGGCGTGGGGATACTCGTCGACCTCTGCCACGCCATTTCTAGTTTTAATTTTAAATTGTAGTTGACCTTGTTTTATTTTTAAAGCCTGGTTTCAATACATCAACTACATGTATATTGTGCAATACAAACCTCACACACAAAGCTATCTTGGGATGTTGGTTGTGAGACGCAGACCTCATGCAGCCATCGTTTGCAAACGTCGCATGATATCCATTTTAATGTCGTGCGGGTCTTTACAGTGGAGTGATCGAGTCGCACAGATATGTTTGCCGCACTCCATGAATCAGAAGTCTGCGTTTCATGACTAGTCTCGATAAACTGAAACATGGGCCTGTCGCAACATTGTGGGATGCTTTTTCCTGACCAAACATTCTGCAGTCTGAAAATAAAGTAAAAGTCATTCATACATAACGTAAACAAGGGCTGTTTGTAAAACATGCATGCCCCCCATATGGGCTCTAAGTTGTAGTGACAGCCATTTTGTAAATATGTTTTTTGTCACTGTGACCTTGACCTTTGACCTAGTGACCTGAAAATCAATAGGGGTCATCTGCGAGTCATGATCAATGTACCTATGAAGTTTCATGATCCTAGCCATAAGCTTTCCTGAGTTATCATCAGGAAACCATTTTACTATTTCGGGTCACTGTGACCTTGACCTTTGACCTAGTGACCTGAAAATCAATAGGGGTCATCTGCCAGTCATGATCAATGTACCTATCAAGTTTCATGATCCTAGGGATAAGCGTTCTTGAGTTATCATCCGGAAACCATTTTACTATTTCGGGTCACCGTGACCTTGACCTTTGACCTAGTGACCTGAAAATCAATAGGGGTCATCTGCTAGTCATGATCAATCTACCTATCAAGTTTCATGATCCTAGGCATAAGGGTTCTTGAATTATCATCCGGAAACCATTTTACTATTTCGGGTCACCGTGACCTTGACCTTTGACCTAGTGACCTGAAAATCAATAGGGGTCATCTGCTAGTCATGATCAATCTACCTATGAAGTTTCATGATCCTAGGCATAAGCGTTCTTGAATTATCATCCCGAAACCATTTTACTATTTCGGGTCACAGTGACCTTGACCTTTGACCTAGTGACCTCAAAATCAATAGGGGTCATCTGTGAGTCATGATCAATGTACCTATGAAGTTTCATGATCCTAGGCCTAAGCGTTCTTGAGTTATCGTCTGACAACCACCTGGTGGAGGGACCGACAGACAGACCGACCGACCGACAGACCGACATGAGCAAAGCAATATACCCCCTCTTCTTCGAAGGGGGGCATAAAAACAACATTTGTTTGCAATTAGAAAAGCATATATTCACTAGATTAAGTGTTCACAAAAAATACTATTTCTGAAAATAAAATTGCAAGAACGATAGTTTGACAGTGAAAAGTATTCATGTTTTATGCATCATAAATATACAATCACATTTAGACACTGAAAAACAACTTTTCATACAAAATAATATAAAAAATATGAGCAATCTTCTTGTTTAACCTAATTTTCAGGGTTATTTGACAAAAGTGGGACTCTATAACACAGTTTGAAATATCATGACCTTTATAAATTAAAAGAAAATGCAAGGCTCTAAAAACCAATGCACCAACAGAAAGGTACGATGATTATATTCTACATTCTCCCATTATTTTGTTGAATAAAAGTTAATGCAGACCTTTACTAAGCAAACTAGAGCTTTGTCACAGACGGGATGTATACCCTTACGTGCCGCATTGACACAGACTATTTTGCATGCTGTCTTTACAAAACAAGAGAATTAAATTTATGGCGATTATTTAGAATTATAATGCCATTATCATTTATGGCCATTTCGACCTTTGAAATCTTGAATTCTTTCGCATGACATCTATGGCCATTTTTTTACTTTTGAACTCCAAGTGTGACCTAGACCTTGGAGTTATCGACATAATTCTTTCGCATGACACATCGTCCAATGACTGTGAACAAATGTACCAGGTATTTTTAAAACCTCACAATAAATGACATAGTAATGGCCCGGACAAGATCATTTATGGCCATTTTTGACCTTTGAACTCACAGTGTGAACTTGACGTTGCAGATATCGACGTAATTCTTTTGCGCGACACACCGTCCAATAATGGTGAACAAATGTGCCAAATGATTTTAAAATCTCACAATGTACAACATAGTTATAGCCCGGACAAGCTCATTTATGGCCATTTTTTACCTTTGAACTCAAAGTGTGACCTTGACCTTGGAGTTATCAACGTAATTCTTTCGCGCGACACACCGTCCAATGATGGTGAACAAATATGCCAAATGATTGTAAAATCTCACAATGAATGACAGTTATGGCCCAGACAAGCTCATTTATGGCCATTTTTGACATTTGAACTCAAAGTGTGACATTGGAGTTATCGATGTTATTCTTTCGCGTGACACACCGTCCAATGATGGTGAACAAATGTGCCAAATGATTTTAAAATCTCACAATGAATGACATAGTTATTGCCCAGACAAGCTCATTTATGGCCATTTTTAATCTTTGAACTCAAAGTGTGACATTGACCTTCGATATATAAGTAATTCTTTTGCTCGACACACCGTCCCATGATGACGAACAAATTTGCCAAATGATTTTAAAATCTCACAATAAATGATAAAGTTATTGCCCGGACAAGCATTTGACCCTTGAACTCCAAGTGTGACCTTGACCTTGGAGATAACGATGTACTTTTTTCACGCGACACACCGTCAGATGATGGTGAACAAATGTACCAAGTTCTTTTAAAATCTAACGATAAATGACATAGTTATGGTCAGTTTCAGTTTAAAACGCACTAAGTGACCCCGTGACCTAGTTTTTGACCCGGCATGAACCATATTCAAACTTGGCCTATACATCATCAAGATACAACTTGTGACCAAGTTTGGTGAAGATCGGATGAAATTTCCGGACAGACAGACAGACAAAGTGACTCCTATATAACCCCCATTACCAATGGTAATGGGGGTATAAAAATATATTTACTAATCATATAAAGCTAATTTATTACCATCAATGCAAACACTCCACAGCTGTTTCCATCGCGCTGTTTGTTGCAAGGTGGCGCTTTGAACTCCCATTTTTCCAAGCCATCTTTCACAATTTGCACTCGTTGACACATGAACTGGCTGCAACAAATATTTTGTTGGTAAAAATCAACAAAAATCATGTGCCTGTATACATTTGTACTTAAGCGGCACTTTATCTATACCAAATTGTTTTGGTAATCAGTTTTCAAACATATAAATATGTGAATCTATTAACACATTATTTGACACACATAAGTGTGAGAGATAGGACACAATAATAAATAAGAATGAACTAAGAAAGCAAGCTTAAATTAATATATAGCCTATCATTTTTAAAGTGTTGGTGGTCATTACAAGTTAATATTTAAGATAAAGATCCAAATATAGACAAGAGGGCCATGATGGCCCTGAATCGCTCACCTGACTAACCTTGCTTCATGAACTTAAATTTTATTAGACCCATATACAATCCCAAGCCAAATTTTATTAATTAATACATTCTGACAAAATTTCATTAAGACGTGATGAAAACTGTGACCTCTTCCATCTACACAAGGTTTTACTAGAATTTGCCCGGTGACCTAATTTTGACCTAGAGTTGTTCTGACAAATCTCACAGGCACTTATAATCATGTTATCAAGAGAAAGACAAGTCACCACCTACACCACCTTCATCATCATCATTATTGCATACGGTACATAGAGTTTGTCTGACAAATCTCACGGGATGTAATTAGCAATGTATTGATGAACAAGGGACAAAATTGTCACAAAACCAGGTTTTCATTGTGAAAAAAAAATCTGATAAAGGGAGAAAACTCAAACTGAACTTTTGAAATGAACAAACAAAATTAACCCCCTTTGTAAGTTTTTTTTTTTTTTAATCTATTTTTAGTCGTGGCGACCTTGACATTGGAGATATTGACGTGATTCTTTCGTGCGACACACCGTCCCATGATGGTGAAAAAATGTGCCAAATGATTTTAAAATCTCACAATGAATGACATAGTTATGGCCAGGACAAGCTAATTTATGGCCATTTTTGACCTTTGAACTCAAAGTGTGACCTTGACCTTGGAGATATCGACGTAATTATTTCGCGCGAAACACCGTCCAATGATGGTGAACAAATGTGCCAAATGATTTTAAAATCTGACAATGAACGACATAGTTATGGCCCGGACAAGCTTGTTCCGCCAGCCAGCCAGCCCGCCCACATTCGCCAATCTAATAACCAGTTTTTTCCTTCGGAAAACCTGGTTAAAAACCTGGTTAAAAAGGCAAGTAACCGCCACTACCACCTTCATCATAATCATTTTTGCATACAGAAAGTTAGTCTGACAAATCTCACAGGCACTTATAATCATGTAATCAAGAGAAAGATAAGAGTCTAGGGGGGGGGGGGGGGTTGAGAGGGAGGTTTAATGTGGGGTGAGGTAACTTATAAGACGATCTTTCAAAAATAAAAAAAGGAAAAAAAAATGTGGGGGAGGGGGGGTTGGTAGGGGGTATAATGTGGGGTGTGGTTATTAATTAGATAATCTTTTAAAAAATAAAAAAAAGGAAAAAAAAATTGGGGGGGGGCAGGGATTCTGAGTTGGGGCGTGGGGTATGGTTTGGGTTGAATCCATTGCGGTATTCAGGTAAGTGTTGTTTTGTCAAAGTATTAATAAAATCTGATCATAAATAAAGATGTTACGGCAATTAAACTAACATTTACTCTTGACCTTCAAAGTCAAGGTCATTCAAATGTCAAGGTCAAATTGAACTTGGCAGGTACAGTACCTTCATGATAGTAAGAAAATATTTGAAGTTTGAAAGCAATAGCTTTGATACTTTAGAAGTCAAGTGGATCTAAACACAAAATTTAACAAAAATATTCAGTTACTAAGACAAAAAAGGGCCATAATTCTTACAAAATGCTTGATACAGTTGTCTGCTCTTGTTTATAGATTGGGGTCATGTTGGTAAAGAAGTTTGCAAAATATGAAAGCAATATGTCAAGGGACATTGAACATATTTGAGGTGGTACGCAAACTTTAACATAGATTTATCAAAAATATGCATATTCTAAGTGAAAAAAAGGGCCATAATTTTTACAAAATGCTTGATACAGTTGTCTGCTCTTGCTTATAGGTTGGGTCCATGTTGGTAAAGAAGTATGCAAAATATGAAAGCAATATGTCAAGGGACATTGAAAATATTTGGGGTGGTACGCAAACTTTAACATAGATTTATCAATAATATGCATATTCTAAATGGAAAAAGGGCCATAATTATTACAAAATGCTTGAAAGAGTTGTCTGCTCTTGTTTTTAGGTTTGGGTCATGTTGGTAAAGAAGTATGCATAATATGAAAGCAATATGTCAAGGGACAAATATTTGGGGTGTTACGCAAACTTTAACATTTGCACGCACACGCTAACCCTAACGGGAACACTAACGCCGACGCAGTGGTGAGTAGGATTGCTCCACTATATATATTTCATATATAATAGTCGAACTAAAAATAAGACAAGAGGGCCTGAAAGGCCTAAAGTCGCTCACCTGAGATAACAAGGTATTATTGGGACAAATCTATTGACCAAGTTTCATGATGATCGGAAAATAAATGTGGCCTGTAGAGTGTTAACAAGGTTTAACTATAGCCATATAAGGAAAAATGCCCCGCCCCCTGGCAGCCATGTTTTACAACCAACCAGCATCATTTTTCTACCCCTCCAAGATATTATTGGGATGAATCTTCTTGCCAAGTTTCATGAAGATCGGACAGTAAATGTGGCCTCTAGAGTGTTAACAAGATTTTACTATAGCCATATAAGGAAAAATGCCCCTCCCCTTGGAAGCCATGTTTTTCAAGCAAACATAATTATTTTCGAACTCATCCAAGAGACCAATTTTCTGACCAAATTTCATGAAGATTGGACAATAAATGTGGCCGCTAGAATGTTAACAAGATTTTAATATAGCCATAATATAGCCATATAAGGAAAAATGCCCCGCCCCCTAGTGGCCATGTTTTTAAAGCAACCAAAACCATTTACGAACTAAATAAAGATATCATTGAGACTTATCTTCTGACCAAGTTTATTACGTTGTAAATTATTGTTACGAGTTTGCCTCCGGTACTCTTTTTATACTAGCTCTACACATAAAGAATCCTTGTAGCATTACCATATTTAGTAACGTTTAAAACTGAGAATTTAAGTGTAACTATCATTTTTAAAGCACACATCTTAACCTCAAGTCGCTTTTGGCAGACCAAGCTGTGGTACCCTTTGTATGACTCCGGTGTTTGGCAATACAAATTAAAAATAGTTACTTTCATCAAAATACTGTTCATTTTTAAGCTCCTGATAAATTTCTAAGCAGCACACTATTTGCATCAGGAAGCCGTTTCTGGTACAATGCATAAGTTTACACACTAAAATTAATTTACACATATAAAGTAACGTGCAACATGTAATTTCGAAAGTGCGTTTCTAGACGTAGTTGCTAAGATCGAACATCCTTAAAATAGAGTTCTCTAGGTGTGAACCGTATACTAGTTTTGTGATTACACGTTCGATGCAAAGAAAAAATTGAAAACGAATTGAGAAAAAATGTAATGTAGGGTTATTTTCAGCGATATAACTCATCGTAGAATCGACCCAGTTCAAATCCACTATTTCATCAATAGCGCTATGTAGTATAATTTTACATTACTGCAGTGAGCAGTCATAGTTAATGTTCCCCATTAAATATGTCAAATTTAAGTTCGACTACATAACTGCAAACACAAAATAAGGATTGTCTTAATGCCTTAAAGCGCAATTTACCGGTAATATAAAAATGCGACTGTTGCTATTGCGTTAAATACTAAAGCAACGATTGCAAAATGCGTTGACCGTACCTCCATAAATGCGTTGAAATGTTTCATTGATGTCGCTACTTGAAAATACGGAGTTACAGTTAGCAATGTTAGAAATGAATCCACTTGGTTCATATACTTATAACCGATATGATTTGTTTCTTCAGTCAAGTGCGACGAATTTAGTGACTTGTTAAACCCAAGGAACACCCGAACGGGCGCTTTTATGGCGTCCAAAAAGGCAGAACGCCGATGTGCGCGCCGTGCAGTCTTCAGCAACGCTGTGGGTGCGCCATGCTATCCCCTCTAACGTCCATCAGAGCGATCATTTGAAACATTCAAACAAATCGACGCAGACTGCTGTCCGTGAGCGCGATGAAGCCGCACCATGATGTGTTGTCCGAACGCTGCAGATGTGGGTGGTTTTTGCATTGTATTTGGCTTATTTTACGGCTGCGCAATAGGGCTATGAGCCAAAAGTTTGCTAGTGGAGAGAATCAGGCTTTATTACAGCCTCATGATTTAACTGTGATGGTGCTAGGCCCAATGGCAGAAGTCATGTTATATTGGCCGCTAGTGAAAGAATATGTTTCCTTGTCTCGTCTGTCCTTGAACCTGTCTCAGTATGAACCTACGTCTGTAAATATGTATTTTCAAAGGAACTGATTGGACCAAGTTAACGCTTTTAAATTGATTTAATGAGAAAATAACATTACAACGCTGAAAATTTAAGCGCTTTCATATCCCGTCATAAAACTAATTATGTTTATGTTAAAGACACGCATCATCAAGAATGTCAAAACTTGAAAGCAATTTCGAGTCGGGTGCACTTATCCTTGTTGCATAACCGTATTGCGTATTGAGTAACCACTAAAACCAAGCTTGCCATTTGTAAGGCTAACGCTCTTTGGCAAACTGTGCTGTGGTACCCTTTGTTGTGACTTGACCTATTTTTTTCGCAATACATCTTGTAAAAGTAATTCATTTTAACAATACCTTTGTTTTTAAATGAAAATGTGTGGTGGTTAGTTTATTAATAACTCCATGGCATTTATTTTCCACAACAGCCAAGTTAAAGCAAAAACAAATTACAAAAACTACAAACTGTCATTTATTTATGTATGATTGACAACGTTTAACAGAGACTTACATTTTCTACTGTATGCTTCATAAACAATAACATGGGCCTTGTTCTGAGAAAACTGGGCTTAGTGCATGTGTGTAAAGTGTTGTCCCAGATTAGCCTGTGCAGTCTGCATAGGCTAATCAAGGATGACACTTTCCGCTTTTTTGGTATGTTTAGTTTCAAGGAAGTCCCTCCTTACCAAAAATCAAGTTTTGGCGGAAAGTGTTGTCCCTGATTAGCCTGTGCAGACTGCACAGGCTAATCTGGGATGACACTTAAGGCTTATGCATTAAGCCCAGTTTTCCCAGAACAAGGCTCATATAATCAAAAATGTAGTAATGTTCATTGTTAATGCATAATTATAAATATGGAAAAATTTACAAGAGCTTTTGACATGTTCTTTAATTTAGAGATAACAATATAAACAAGAGATGTGTTCGTCAGAAACACAGTATGCCCCCAATTGCGACGCTTTGAAATTATTATTTTTTGACCTTTGACATTGAAGGATGACCTTGACCTTGAACTTCCACCACTCAAAATGTGCAGCTTCATGAGAACGCCGCTTTGAGTTTATTATTTTTTTGACCTTTGACCTTGAAGGATGACCTTTACCTTGATGGATGACCTTGACCTTGAACTTCCACCGCTCACAATGTGCAGCTTCATTAGAACGCTGCTTTGAAATTTTTTTTACCTTTGACCTTGAAGGATGACCTTGACCAATGACCTTGAACTTCCACCACTCACAATGTGCAGCTTCATGGGAACGCCGCTTTGAAATAAAAAAAATAATTGAAGATAGGACTAAAAATTTGACTTAAAGAGTGCTAACAAAGTTTTACTATAGCCATATAAGGAAAAAAGCCCTGCCCCCTGGCAGCCATAGTTTTGGACGAACCATTTTTTTAACTCAGCCGAGTTTTCATTAGAACAACTTTAACCATAAGTGAAAAATGCCCCGCCCCCTGGCGGCCATGTTTTTCAACAGACCAGAACCATTTTCGAAATCATCCATGTTATCATAAGCACAATATTATTGTTCTGATCAAATTTTATGAAGATTTGACTATAAGCATGTCGACTTCTATAGTGTTAACAAGGTTTTACTATAGCCATATAAGGAAAAAGACCCCGTACACTGGGGGTCATGTTTTTCAACCAACCAGAACCTTTTTGAAACTCACCTGAAATATGATTAGAACAAAATTAATGTTCTGACCAAGTTTCATGGAGATTGGACTAAAACTTAGACTGTAAGAGCTTTTTTTCTGTTAAACATTAAGCTAAGAGTTTAAGACCTGTTTTACTGTTTATCATTCCTCTACATCACCGATTTTAAAGAAATAATGAAACAACGCTAAAAAGCTGCAGTTTACTTAGCTGGAAAGAATATGACTTTTGTCGTTTGACGTGTTAATAATGACATCATTAGCACGCGCGCTTAATATTTGTAAAAAATGTTTTTAGCTGTTTGTGTTGCATTTTGGGTTTAAAATATATTACATTTTGGTATCAAATTGTTGTCTTTGTTAAATCTGATTTTATTTTACTAAAAATGATAACTTTGTAGTTGATTCCTAGTAATATGACAATCCTCCACACTTGACTGATATAAGAACTTCCTGTTGATCATGATATAAAACAAGAGGCCCCAAATGGCCCTGGGTCACTCAGCTGAGAGACTTAGATGGAAAGAAACAAAGATTAAAACTCTTCAGCAAATATTTCAAATTATTAGTATGACAAGACTGACTTTAAAAATAAGGTGTTCCAAAGTATTCACAATAGGCATATATAGAAAACAAGATGCGTTTGTGAAACACAATGTCCCCCTATATGACGTTTGACTTTGAAGGATGACCTTGACCTTGTGAAGGATGACCTTGACCTTGACCTTTCACCACTCAAAATGTGCAGCTCCATGAGATACACATGCATGCCAAAAATCAAGTTGCTATATTCAATATTGCAAAAGTATTCATAAAATAAGCGATTTGGGCCACATATATTTGACCTCTGACCTTGGAAGATGACCTTGACCTTGACCTTTCACCACTCAAAATGTGCAGCTCCATGAGATGCACATGCATGCCAAATATCAAGTTGCTATCTTCAATATTGCAAAAGTATTTATAAAATAAAGTGATTTGGGCCACATATATTTGACCTCTGACCTTGAAGGATGACCTTGACCTTGACCTTTCACCACTCAAAATGTGCAGCTCCATGAGATACACATGCATGCCAAATATCAAGTTGCTATCTTCAATATTGCAAAAGTATTCATGAAATGAGCGATTTTGGCCATATATATTTAACCTCTGACCTTGAAGGATGACCTTGACCTTGACCTTTCACCACTCAAAATGTGCAGCTTCATGAGATACACATGCATGCCAAATATGAAGTTGCTATCTTCAATATAGCAAAAGTTATTGCAAAATGTTAAAGTTGGCGCAAACAGACAGACCAACAGACAGGTCAAAAACAATATGTCCCCCACTACTATAGTGGGGGACATAATTACCCCACCCACCCTGGCAGCCATGTTTTTAATACCCAGATTTTTAAAAAATATATATATAAGGAAAATGCTTCTTACAAACATATAGAGAAAACTGCCCCATCCCCTGGCGGCAATGTTTTTCCACTGATCACGACCATTTTCAAACTCATCCGACCTATCAATAAAACCAATGTTTTCACCAAGTTTCATGATGATTGGCCAAAACATGTGACTTTTAGAGTGTTCACAGGCTTTTTCAGTATATAAATATAAGGAAAATGACCCCCCCCCCCCCCCCCCCCCCACTGGCGGTCATGTTACTAGATGGATCAAAACCATTTTTGAACTCAACCGTCGTATCCAGGAAACAAGGGTTGTTAACGTTGTTTTGTGAAAAGAAGAGGTTTGCTGTTTCGGCAGATATAAACATATATGCATTATCAGTAGTTTTGTGTGTGTGTGTTTAAATGTTTTAAAATAGACATTTGTTACCCGTTGCAACAAAGCTTAAATTATTTTGGATTAAAGTAATATGATGACAGTAATTTAATAATGAGCATCAGCAAAAGAAAATGGAAGTACATTTTTCAACAAATTGTTGTCCAAATTTGAGATCATGAGATAAGCATCTCAACATCTTTTAGAGGATGACTGTTTACAATCTGTTTAGCAAGAACACTTTTAGATACTGAACACAAATGTATTTTGTTTTTATAAAATAGTTTTTGCATATTTAAATAAAATATGTTGAATTGTTTTCATATATCAAAGTCAGTTACAAAAAAGTAAATGAGTATGAGAATATGTACAGCTACTAGAAATTCAATACTGATCTTCTTTTATAGTACAACACATCACTTGATATTTCTTATAGTTATAAAAGTGTGCAAATATAGAAGTAAACACACATAAGACATTTGAAAACGTATCATATCAAAACAACTATCAAACTATTTGTAATTTAAATGCAAAAAATTCTGTAGCATAAATATATTATTTTTGCAAAAACAAATGCAATTCAGCTTTTCTTCAAACAGTTGTTGGTGCTTCTTAAAAGATGTGATAAGTTGTTGTTTTTTTACTACCAAATTGTTCACATTTTTGACAGAGTGTTTTTAAACAACTGGAACAATTTTAGGACTCACCTTGCATTGATATTTCCAATTGAAACAACAATAAAACCTGCTAAAATAAAAAATCTTTCATAATCACACACAAACTACTGACTAACTGAAAATTGTAGGGGTAAAACATTTCAAGTTGTAATGTCTTATGTATCTTATGAATGGTTTCCATCTGACATCAACACAAAGGTCTTCGATGAAAGTGACCAGTTAATGTGGGTCAATTTCCAGGAGTGTTACACAATAACCACCTGGCAACAATGCAGGCACATGTATAAATGAGTTTTATAGAGAGTAGCCTAGGATAAGTGAATGAAAAGTCAAATAAGATTCATATGTAACACTTCTTGTTGTTTTATTGGTTTTACCACTATGTTAAATTTGTGCAAAGATATAGATAACAATCATAAGTAATGGCAATAATTAATTTGAGTAATGCAATAATTATAATTAGATATTTGGGTTTGATATTAATGTTTCTGAATCCATTACCAGTATCATCATAATCATCATCATCATCATCATCATCATCATCATCACCATCATCATCATCATCATCATTGTGCACCAAAATCCGCATTACAACTAGAGTGTTAACATGGTTTTAATATAGTCATATTATGAAAACTGCTGCTACCCTGGCGGCCATGTTTTTCAACAAACCGTAACCATTTTTGAACTCAGCCAAGCTATCAATACAACAAATCTTCGGACCAAGTTCCATGAAGATTGGGCTATAAATGTTACTTCTAGAGTGTTAACAAGGTTTCACTATAGCCATATAAGCAAAGCTGCCCCGCCCCCTGGCGGCCATATTTTTCAACAGACTGAAACCATTTTCAAACTCAGCCTAGCTATCATAAAAAGAAATGTTCAGACCAAGTTTCATGAAGATTGGACTATTAATGTGACTCCTAGAGTGTTAACAAGGTTTAGCTATATATAGCCATATAAGCAAAACTGCCCTGCCCCCTAGCGGCCATGTTTTTTACTGATCCTAACCATTTTCAAACTCAACCGTCGTATCCAGGAAATAAATGTTCTGACCAAATTTCATGAAGATTGGACGAAAAATGTGACTCTAGAGCGTTCACATGTTTTCACAATATACATATAGAGAAAACTGCCCCGCCCCCTGGCAGCCATGTTTTTTCACCGATCTAGACCATTTTCGAACTTGTCGGAGCTATCAATGAAACTGATGTTTTGACCAAGTTTCATGATGATTGGGCAAAAATTTTGACTTCTAGAGTGTTCACAAGGTTTCTATATAGCCATATCAAGAATACTGCCCCGCCCCCTGACGGCCATGTTTTTCAATGGACCAGAACCATTTTTGAACTCAACCAACATATCATTATGACGAACATTTTGACAAAGTTACATGAAGATTGGGCATCAAATGTGACTTCTACAGTGTTCACAAGGTTTTTCTTTTTTTGACCTAGTGACCTAGTTTTTGACCCAGCATGACCCAGTTTCGAACTCGACCGAGGTATCATTGGGACAAATGTTCTCATCAAGTTTCATGAAGATCGGACAATAAATGTGGCCTCTATAGTGTTCACAAGGCAAATGATCACGACGGACAAAAGGTGATCACAATAGCTCACCATGAGCACGTTGTGCTCAGGTGAGCTAAAAATATATCAGGCAACGTTATATCAGGCAGATATCAATGTGGTGGTATGATAAATTCTAATACACTGTGCTTTATGACTAAAATATCAGTAAATTACACATAGTTTGCATAGCATCTTGTTGAGATTTTTTCAAATCATATTATAAGTTAACAAATTGAATCTCAGCTCAGATATCCTTAGTTTGACCATTGACAATTTTTCGACTCTTTGATGCGATCTGATAACAAGAAAAATCTGATTATTGAAAATAAAACATGTCCATTTTAGTGAAATAAGGGCTACACAGACTTAAAAATTGTCCTTAATTTAAAAAAAAAACATTCACTTTTTCAACACTGGTTTCAAGGTTATATGAAAAATACTTTTATTCATGTTTCCTGATTTAGCATTTGCAATAAGTACACTGAATACAAAAAAAAAATTAAGAGTATTAAATCAAGATTTCTTTGTCCATTATAGAAAGGCATTACAGAAATAATACCGGTACATGTTTGTTTCTGTCTTTCTCATTAAGATCGTTTTTTGTATACAGAGGGTAAACAGAATAGAGCTATCACTACAGGTGATGCAAACATAACCTGCAATACCAAATACACAAATATAGACAAACATGTTTCATTGTGACTATAAACTATGTGAAAAGTGATATTTCATTTGAATGTGAAATTTTAAGATGCTATCCCGCTTTTAATGATATGCAAGGCGCCTACCTGGCTACTGAACACCTGAATATATGCTATCCAACTGAAATAAACCCACCTATCCTAAACGAATTAACATAATTGATGTGGTATGTGATATCAAAATTATATTACAGAGTTGTTAATGGTATCATATTAGCACCAAAAAAATGTTATTTTTTAATTCATCACATGACATGGCAGTAAAGTTTTATTCGGCTGAAAAGAGATTATAGCTGATATGGTTACGAAATGTTAAATTTTTATATTATTATAAATGTAAATTTAGTTACCGTAATTACTCTAATTTTTCGGACACTCATAGTTTTCGGACACCCCCTTTTTTAGCAAAAATAATTATTTTTCGTGACTCTTTATTTTCGGACACACGAGTTTTCGTCCGTTATTTATGTCTCTAAGTTTTCGGACAGTATATTTTACAGCGCTATTTTACCAAATTTCGATATCTTATGACACTTCGATCATGGGATTTTACAACCAGATTAACATCATAACACATTGCGGGGGCATGCCTGAGGGCAATTGACCATTACATTTGCGTTATTGGGTAAATAACCTTGTAAACCGGTATTAAACAATGGTTTCGCCCGATAGCATAAGCGTTATGACAATTACCAGGGATACTGCCAATTAACAGTTCAATTATCTACCGCAATGGTACAACCCCTTCTCAGTAAAATAACCGTGACAAATACTAAATGTTTCAAATTGTGATGCACCCTATTACAAGTTTTACGAACAATTGAAGGTGTTACACAACAACTATCGGAAATGAACAAACAAAAAATTCATAGTTTGCTTTTTTTATTACGTTAATTACAGGTTCATACAAGCGTGTATCGGTACATCACATGCTCAGTTTTGAACTCGTTGGTCAAAGTACAACCTTGAAGTAACTTTCTGTCAAATAAATTAAGCATTTACAATTATTGAAAATGCAGTGCAAACATGTATAACTGTAATTTATACTATACGGCATGGTATTTTACAAGCGCGTGCTATTACTGGTAGTCGTTGATACAATTGACGCTATTTTCGGACACTTCCATTTTCGACTCTTAGTTTTCGGACACCTGTATTTTGTTAATATTTTTCGTATCTAAGTTTTCGGACACGAAAAAAAATTATTATTTTTAAGTGTCCGAAAACATAGAGTTATTACGGTACCACGGGAATATCAGGTTTCTTTGTATGATAAATACCCTGCTTTGGAATTTGTTAATTCCATCTATCAATTGAATCACATAAAATGAAAATGAAATACATAACAAAATATTAAGAAAAAGCAAGTGTTATACAGAGGATAAAACCCCTTTCCATAAACTCCTTTAAAAAGCTATGTGCAATAATAAGGTAGAGTAATTATTACTTGGCATACAGGATGTAAACACTGAAAAGGGGTGTAAACAAACCGCTATGTGCAATAATAAGGTAGAGTAATTATTACTTGGCATACAGGATGTAAACACTGAAAAGGGGTGTAAACAAACCAGAGCTGTCCCAAGCCATCTTTGTGACCTTGACTGTCCCATCAAGCTTTTTATTACTGCCAAGTTAGCATAAATGTAAAATTGTATTCAGTCCATTTTTGGTGGACAACTTTATGCTTTGGATTAAGTCTGATGTTTCCTTATTTCAGCCATTTCTCAAACAAGTGAATAAAAAGGAATATGAAATACACATACAATAAACTATAACACTGACAAGTTGACATGAACACGCTATTATTATGCAAATCACATAAACTGGTTACTTAGCTGAAACTGCATGTTGAAATGACTTTGTTTAAATTAGCAATAACACATGATGTATCTGACATCAAAATATATCATTTCTGCAAACCTGAAAATAAAATGCTGTAATTATTATTAGGGAGACATGCCTTATGCGTGACCATTTTTAAGTTTCGCCAAGCTGTATAATGCTCAAATATGATAACTGACATCTAAGTGTTACCTTAACCTTAACCTTTAAGGGAACATGAAAGAGGTTTCTACATGTAACTGTTTAACATATTTGGATGATGATGTAGTCGATCTGGTTCTGGGTCCTGCCGTCTGGTGATGTCCATGTAAGTTTGTGGATCTCCTTGTGCGCGAACAGGGTCCCTTCTATGACCAAGTCGTTCTGTTGGCAGAATTGACTAGTCTCTCCCCGTTGTTGGTGATCACATCCACTCCATGTCTTCCCATGGTCCTCTTTTTGTCTTTGTTGTCACAGCAAACCTTAGCATTGAAGTCGCCGAGCAACATCAGCATGTCGTGTTGGGGGATGTCCTTTAAAACACTTTGAAGGGCGTCGTAGAATGCATCCTTGTCCTCTTCTTCTGCGTCGTCTTCATTCCTCATATATAGAAACTTAATTGCGTTGATTTTAAAGGTTTTGTAAGTATGATTTAAATAACAGTAATTAAACAATTGCAATATCAAAGCTACTAATTCACACAAATCTGACATGCAAATTGCACGCAAAGTTATACAAATAAAATGTTGATAAGTTTCCAATCCTTATTGGAATGGGTTAAATAAACCATTGGCTAATTTGCTTAAATATCATTTTGAACATTATTCAGCTTAAAGGAAACATAATAAAACAAGAAACCGTCGGAGATTGGTGATCAATGCTCCCCAAAGTTTATTTTGTCACAATATTGCAGTATATTTTCAGATAAAAGGAAACGTCTTGAGGGCACAGTAGTTGGGGGACCAATAATTGTTTTATAGAAAATTTCAAAGGGCCATAACTCTGTGAAAAATCATCTGACCAGAACCCGCTAATAATAAGCACATCTCTTCTTGGTAGTGAAGCTTCCCATAAATTTAGTTTCATTGAATTCCGGTCATTAGTTGCTGAGAAATAGCCCGGACATGAATTGCATTATATGTAAAGTTAATGGAAAATTTAAAAGGGCCATAACTCTGTGAACAAGATGTGTTTGTGAAACACAATGTCCCCCTATATGATGTTTGACATTGTAGGATGACCTTGACCTTGTGAAGGATGACCTTGACCTAGACCTTTCACCACTCAAAATGTGCAGCTCCATGAGATACACATGCATGCCAAATATCAAGTTGCTATCTTCAATATTGCAAAAGTATTCATAAAATAAGCGATTTGGGCCACATATATTTGACCTCTGACCTTGAAGGATGACCTTGACCTTTCACCACTCAAAATGAGCAGCTCCATGAGATGCACATGCATGCCAAATATCAAGTTGCTATCTTCAATATTGCAAAAGTATTCATAAAATGAGCGATTTTGGCCACATGTAATTGACCTCTGACCTTGAAGGATGACCTTGACCTTGACCTTTCACCACTCAAAATGTGCAGCTCCATGAGATACACATGCATGCCAAATATCAAGTTGCTATCTTCAATATTGAAAAAGTATTCATAAAATGAGCGATTTTGGCCACATATATTTAACCTCTGACCTTGAAGGATGACCTTAACCTTGACCTTTCACCACTCAAAATGTGCAACTTCATGAGATACACATGCATGCCAAATATGAAGTTGCTATCTTCAATATAGCAAAAGTTATTGCAAAATGTTAAAGTTGGCGCAAACAGACAGACAGACCAACAGACCAACAGACAGACAGGGCAAAAACAATATGTCCCCCACTACTATAGTGGGGGACATAAAAATCATCCGACCAGAACCCGCTGATAATATGCACATCTCCTCTTGGTAGTGAAGCTTCCCATAAAGTTTCATTGAATTCCGGTCATTAGCTGCTGAGAAATAGCCCGGACAAGAATTGCACTATATATACAGTTAATGGAAAATTTCAAAGGGCCATAACTCTGTGAAAAATCATCCGACCAGAACCCGCTGATAATTTGCACATTTCCTCTTGGAAGTGAAGCTTTCCATAAAGTTGCATTGAATTCTGGTCATTAGTTGCTGAGAAATAGCCCGGACAAGAATTGCACTATATGTACAGTTAATGGAAAATTTCAAAGGGCCAAAACTCTGTGAAAAATCATCCGACCAGAACCCGCTGATAATATGCACATCTCCTCTTGGTAGTGAAGCTTCCCATAAAGTTTCATTGAATTCCGGTCATTAGTTGCTGAGAAATAGCCCGGACAAAAATTGTGCACGGACGGACACACGGACAGACAGATGAAGCGGCGACAATATGCTCCCCCCAAAATAAATTTTGGGTGAGCATAAAAAATGTTTGTGGATATTTGAGCATGTCTATTTCACACAAAGGAATCTTCTTTAGGTGTCAAATATCTCATTTGCTGAGCTATTCAAAATCCTGTGGGGAATATTGAATATTTTTAAAACATTATACAAACTGGTTGGCCCATAGAACATTATTTTGTTCCCCATAAAGCTGTTTGAAATGTTTCTGAACTAAAGGATTACAGTAGCTTAAAGGGGTATACATGTAATAACGCTGTTTTTAATTTACTATAAACCTTATTTAAGCAATACATATTCTCTCTTTTCAAGCAGAAATTTATAAAGAAACATTGTTATATTTATGAAATTATTTAGACAAGATTGAAAAAATGCCCTTTATCACTCACCTGGGTAATGGGGCATGACCAAAATTTACCCCGAGGGCATGTTTTGAACAGTTTTTTTTTTCTCAAGGACCAAAATCTGAGGCCTACACCATTTATCAGAAGTGTAAAGAGTACAATGCATTATGGGACACAACTTTCATTGGACGAGCAAATTTTAATTTAGAATAAATGCAATACGATCATGTACAAAAAATGTTTTATTGCGTCATACAAAGTATGTAAAAAAAGTGCTTCCTGGGGACTTTCTGATAACGGGTAAAAATGAAAATGAATATCTGTTGACAATTACACTGGGTTAGCATGTACATAAATCATCTTCATAATTTCATTTATTTTTCTTACACATACAGCTCTGATAGGGAATACATGTAATAAACACTGACTCTTTAGTTTTTCACAACTTGACAATACACAACAGATAAACACCAATTAGCTGTCAAAAGTGGTTTAACCTCTACGCGGTTAAAAATCTAAAATCGGTGAAACGGACAAATAAAGCAATGAAGCTGTGATCGTCGCTATCTTTGTACCGGATTGCTGAATTTTGAAAATCAGATTTCCAGTTTGCGAAGTCATTTTTTGCCATTTCCCCATCGGCCGAATATTTATTATTTCTGTTATTTACAATGTATCCTAGTTTGCGGAATGCATATTTCCGATTCCCATGTTGCCGACTCCTTTTCATCGCGAAACAAGGTGAATTACGGCCAAACAACGCCGTAAGTAGCGTGTCAATCCCCCAGGAAGTGTCACCCATCGAGAAAAGTGAACACTGCTGACGGGCTTTTTTGTTTAAGTACACGGTGTCTGTACTGTAGTCAGGCAAATATAAAATATGAAATGACATTGAAATCCTTCTAGGAATGCACAAATTACAGAGATGATACTAACTTCATACAGAATACTCACACACATACACACACAAGAACTCAGGATTAGAGGTAAGGTGTGACTAATATATGCCCTCCTCAATAATGGCCAAATGTTCGAACAAGTTCGTTAAATTGCTGATCACCAGTGGATTTTAAATTGAAAGTTTCAGCTATGGTTCTCATATTGCAGCCATTACTAGTCAAAGGCTTCGAGTGATTTGGCAGGTATGATATGAAAGAAATTCAATTGATTGTAGATCTTTTTCAAATTGCCTGACACTACACTCACACAAAAAATTTGCGGAGCGATTATATCTTATAAATATATTACAATCTTCAGGTATTCAATGGGTAGGGTAATCTGATTATACTAGCTATTGAAGCATGGGTACTGAATAATTTGTAAATGTCATAATTGGACCAAAGAACATTTTTAAGGCATAGCATGTCCATTATAATTATTTAAGAGTGTTATCAATTCAAATCATCAAATAAGCAATGTCAATTTTGTGCCATTAGTATTGTCAGAGAGAAATATGTTAATAGATCTGTTATTCAGCTTTTAAAAATGTATTTCACATTCCAATAAATCTAAGTTAAATTTTATACTCCATGTACATTTCTGTTTTGCAAAATTACTGTAAAGCTATTGAATTGGTCACAAGTGATACATTATCTTGTGCTTCTAAATTTCTTAATTTTATAACCATACATGTACTTCACATATTTATACATAAACCATAAACTGCAATAATGGGGTTAGGCTTTTCCATGGTTTTAGATAGAGTTTACCAGTCCGAATATTGCTGATCCAACAGTAAGTGGTTATTTGTTGGAAGAAAGTGTCAAGACAATGAAAACAAGAGGGCCATGATGGCCCTGTATTGCTCCACTGTTTTTTATGCGAAAAAAATGCGCAATGCGCATGGGTTGAAATGTACTCAAGCATGTGACCTTCTCTATCTATCCCTCATCCCACTGGGCGCTTAAAGTTGGAAGGGTGAGCATTTTTATATATGGAAAAAGTTACTACCGTGTTGACTAAACAGACTAAAAAGCCTGGGAATTGTTCCTTTGAAGCACAGTCCCATTGCTTATAACGTAGGTACATTTATCTCTCCATAAGATATTGTCGTTCTTTCTATTTCACATACTTTTAGATGCTGAAGATCAAATATACACATTTGATTTGAAACAGATTCACAAGACCCGTAGGAATCAAAATGCCTTAACCCTTTACCAAACGACACATTTTGGACTTTCCCAAATTGAAAAAAATTGCAGACGACAATTAAATTGTAATGCAATATTAAGGAAATAATCTGGTAGGGTAGAAATAATTGTGATAAAAGGAGAAATTGCTCATCTTGAGCAATTTACCATTTAATCATAATTATTTATAATGTCGTCAGCTATAATCCCGTAAAATCCTGTTGGTGTTTGGTAAAGGGTTAATAATCTCTGGTTCCTTCTTAGAGGCTTTCACACATTTATAACAAATACAATAGTAGCATCTTTCTTTGTAAAGAATCATCTCAAACAAGGGCTGTTTGTAAAACATGCATGCCCCCACCCACATGGGCTGTCAGTTGTAGTGGCAGCCATTGAGTGAATACGTTTTTTGGCACTGTGACCTTGACCTTTGACCTAGTAACCTGAAAATCAATAGGGGTCCATCTGTGAGTCATGATTAATGTTCCTATGAAGTTTCATGATCCTAGGCGTAAGCTTTCTTTAGTTATCATCCGGAAACCATTTTACTGTGTGAAGTTACCGTGACCTTGACCTTTGACCTAGTGACCTGAAAGTCAATAGGGGTCATCTGCGAGTCATGATTAATGTACCTATGAAGTTTCATGATCCTAGGCGTAAGTGTTCTTGAGTTATAATCCGGAAACCATTTTTCTAAATTGAGTCACCGTGACCTTTGACCTAGTGACCTGAAAATCAATAGGGGTAATCTGCGACTCATGATCCATGTACCTATGAAGTTTCATGATCCTACAATAGGCGTTCTTGAGTTATCATCCAGAAAACATTTTACTATTTCGGGTCACAGTGACCTTGACCTTTCACCTGAGAATCAATAGGGGTCATCTGCGAATCATGATCAATGCACCTATGAAGTTTCATGATCCTAGGCATAAAACGTTCTTGAGTTATCATCCGGAAACCATTTTACTATTTCTGGTCACCATGACCTTGACCTTTGACCTAGTGACCTGAAAATCAATAAGGGTCATCTGGGAGTCATGATCAATAAACCTATGAAGTTTCATGATCATATTCATAAGCGTTCTTGAGTTATCATCCGGAAAACATTTTACTATTTCGGGTCATCGTGACCTTGACCTTTGACCTAGTGACCTCAAAATCAACAGGGGCCATCTGCGAGTTATGATCAATGTACCTTTGAAGTTTCATGATCCTAGGCCTAAGCGTTCTTGAGTTATCATCCAGAAACCATCTGGTGGACGGACATACGGACGACGGACGGACCGACGTGCAAAACAATAAACACCTTCTTCTTCGAAGAGGGGCATTAATATAATTAACAACCCACACATCCCTTAAACCAACAGGCCTGAGAATATTATGATAATCTAAAGATTATTTCATATATTTATAAATGTATTTAATTAAGTAATACATTTGACTTCTAAGATCAATTCATAACTTATATTAAGAAAATCATAAAATGATCAGAAATTTATATGGATCGTTGAGCAATTGACAATCATATCTCCACAATTCATGAGTCAAAATTCACAAATGGAACAATGAATCATTAGTTATTAAAAAGCAGCATATACGATAGTTAACATTGTAAGAACATTGCACTTCATTAATTCCAACACCTTCTCTTGCCTTGGATACAAAGTTTGAGTTTACAATGCATTATCATATATTGACGTTTCTGGAAACAATTATGTTCATGGAAGTTGTGTTTTAAAATCAATAAGATATTATTAAACTGGTTTAAACACTACAAAAAAGACATTAAATAAACATGTCATCCGAAATTTTATATCCGGATGTATGGTCACTTTCGACATATTTAGATAAATCCCGACTTTTTTCAGTTTATAAGAAAAACATTCAGAACACATGTTCTTACTTCAATTCCTTTGTAAGCAGTCACCATCTGATCTAAAATGGCACTAAATGACAGGGGTTTTATCTCGTGTTTACAAGATGTTGTTGTTGTTGTTGGTCACAGCCACACGGCCGCAGTAATCTCCCCTGGTAAACGTCATATGTTCAGTTTTGTGACCTCCCGGGACAGGGTCAAATTTGAGCCCTGGGGAATAATTTGAACAAATTTGGTAGACACAACATACCAAATTTAGTAGCCCTAGGCTCTATAATTAAGAACAAGGCCTTATTTCAAGTTCAAATTTGTTCCCAGGGGCATAATATGAAAAAACTAAGTAGAGAACTATTAGATGTCAATACCTACCAAATTTTATAGAAATAGGCCCAATGGTTATGGACAAAAAGATTTTTTATAGTTTGCACAAAATGTGCCCAATATAAGCATATGTTCAATTTTGTGACCTCTGGGGAACGGTCAAATTTGATCCCAGGGGCTTAATTTGAACAAACTTGGTAGAGGACTATAAGATGTCATTACATAACAAATTTGGTAGCCCTATGCCATACGGTTATGGACAAGAAGATTTTTAAAGTTTGCACAAAATAGGACTTATATAAGCAAATTTTCGCTTTTTTTAGCCCCCAGGGCGGGATCAAATTTGAACTCAGGGGCATAATTTGAACAAACTTGGTAGAGGACTATTAGATGTCACTACATACCAAATTTGGTAGCCCTAGACCCAATGGTTATGGACAAAAAGATTGTTAAAGTTTTCACAAAATAGGCCTTATATAAGCACATTTTCAATTTTTTTACCCCCCAGGGCAGGGTCAAATTTGACCCCAGGGGCTTAATTTGAACAAACTTGGTAGAGGACAATAAGATGTCACTACATACCAAATTTGGTAGCCCTTGGCCCAATGGTTATGGACAAGATTTTTAAAGTTTTCACAAAATAGGCCTTATATAAGCAAATGTTCAATTTTTTGACCCCACAGGGCGGGGTCAAATTTGACCCCAGGGGCATAGTTTGAACAAACCTGTTAGAAAACTATAAGATGTCAATACATAGCAAATTTGGTTGCCCTAGACCCAATGGTTATGGACAAAAAGATTTTTAAAGTTTGCACAAAATAGGCCTTATATAGCAACTTTTCAATTTTTTAACCCCCCGGGGCAGGGTCAAATTTGACCCCAGGGGCATAATTTGAACAAACTTGGTAGAGGACTACAAGATGTCACTACATACCAAATTTGGTAGCCCTACGCCATACGGTTATGGACAAGAAGATTTTTAAAGTTTGCACAAAATAGGCCTTGTATAAGCAAATTTTCAATTTTTTGAACCCCCGGGGCAGGGTAAAATTTGACCCCAGGGGCATAATTTGAACAAACTTGGTAGAGGACTATAAGATGTCACTACATACCAAGTTTGGTAGCCCTAGGCCCAATGGTTCTTGACAAGAAGATTTATAAAGTTTGCCTTATATAAGCAAATGTTCAATTTTTTGACCCCCAGGGGCAAAGTCAAATTTGACCCCAGGGGCATAATTTGAACAAATTTGAAAGAGGTTCACCACAGGAACATTCCTGAGAAATTTTATCAGAAATGGACCAGTAGTTTAGGAGAAGAAGATGTTTAAAGAAAAAGTTAACGCACGGACGCACGCACACACGACGGACACAGGACCATGACATAAGCCCCGCTGGCCTTTGGCCAGTGGAGCTAATAAATGAATGCCAGAATTTGTATATGGATATCAGTATGTAATATCTGAATACTATAATGATAACTATATAAATCAGTTATGATGGCTGATATATTAAGTCTTGTTTGTATATTCTTTTAGCAAAGATAATAAGTCATATATAATAACTGTATATTCAAAACTATAAATTTCCAAACTATAAAGTTTCTGCAGGCATGTGCCCTGTGTAGAGAAACAAGTTCAAAATTCTATTCCGTTAAATTCAGACCCTGACCTGGAACCATGAAGAAATATGTTGCCATAATGACTTCAAATAAGAAGAAAAAAGAATTTATGTTTGCGGCATGTTACAAACCACTATTTTGCATAATTTTCCTATTTTTTTTACCAATTTTTTCTACAAAACTGCAGATTTATCTTGCTTATTTTAGTATTCAAGCTCAGAAAATGTGCAAATGTAGATGCTATTACACAAATATGAGTTTAAACATTGTTTTCCAGTGCGAAACCAGCACACAGGAAATTTTCCTAAAATTAGCAATGGTTTTAACATTATTACCTGCAACATTTCTGAACTGTACCCTGTGTATTGTTTGTATTTTATAGTAATTCCAAAATTTCACACAATTCAAGGGGAACAACCAGAACAGAAATAATCCAAAAAATAGTGTTCCTATTCACAACATTTGACTCTATTTAGTAGAGAAGCACACAAGTTATATGTCAAATGTTTAAAATGATTATTGACAATATCAATCAGTCTTACAGATGTATATTCCCATATGATTACATAAAACATGCACCAAATATTGATATTCATTCATTAAAATACCATTCAAAATGAGATCACTCCATAAGAAATCACAGCACAGTTATAAAAACAATCACGCTAGGAAAAACAAAGGTGTACTTTTCAAAAAAGGAGTATTTCCAAACTATAAAGTTTCTGCAGGTATGTGCCCTGTGGAGAGAAACAAGTTCAAGATTCTATTCCGTTGAATTCAGACCCTGACCTGGAAAGTGTCGTGCGGTTGGGTGATTCTGTGGCTAACGATGTCTTGAATGCGTGTAACCGTTCTCGGGGTCCACTCGTTCTCCCTTTTAAACTGCAACCACGTCAAACAGTACGACAGTCTGAAAATCAAAGTGCTACAATTGGAAACAGTGGGCAAATATATCTGACTATGAGAACATCATTGCAAACAAGACACAGCTTGGAAACATTTTCAAGTGCATAGGGAACCTTCATGAGCACATATTTTCCTTTTGTTAATGCGTTGAGGCCCATATTTTAAGTGTTTGATGTTGACACAAAGTCTACTGTGGCATAAATGTGACACATGCATTTTTTATGACATGGCATGTTTATTTTCAAGATAATATAGTGCATGGTGAGCTTTAAGCCTTAGCCTTTTGCTGCGGAAACTACACCGCAGAACACCATAGACGCTTGGAGTGTACACCCCCTTCCAGATGTGGCATTCAGTTATTATTTCGTATTTATTATCAAATAAATGCTTCAATCTTAGTCTTTCTTCATCTGTTAGGTGTCACATGAAGAAATATGTTGCCATAATGACTTCAAATAAGAAGAAAAAAGAATTTATGTTTGTGGCATGTTACAAACCACTATTTTGCATAATTTACCTATTTTTACCAACTTTTTCTACAAAACTGCAGACTTATCTTGCTTATTTTAGTATTCAAGCTCAGAAAATGTGCAAATGTAGATGCTATTACACAAATATGAGTTTAAACATTGTTTTCCAGTGCGAAACCAGCACACGTGAAATTTTCCTAAAATTAGCAATGGTTTTAACATTATTACCTCCCTTTGTTTTCCATAATCTAAACCATAGCGGTTAAAAGATATATGCAAAATTATGTTCGATTTTGTTACTGCAACACATTTGTGGAATACATGTATCAATTTTCGTATGATATACACAATTTTAAAATTTTGCGTTTTGCTATTAAGTTTTTTAATATATGCATAATATAACAAACTTAAAAGCTTTTGTTACATTGAAATATAATGTTTAATGAATTAAATGCAACATTTCTGAACTGTACCCTGTGTATTGTTTGTATTTTATAGTAATTTCAAAATTTCACACAATTCAAGGGGAACAACCAGAACAGAAATAATCAAAAAATAGTGTTCCTATTCACAACATTTGACTCTATTTAGTAGAGAAGCACACAAGTTATATGTCAAATGTTTAAAATGATTATTGACAATATCAATCAGTCTTACAGATGTATATTCCCATATGATTACATAATACATGCACCAAATATTGATATTCATTCATTAAAATACCATTCAAAATGAGATCACTCCATAAGAAATCACAGCACAGTTATAAAAACAATCACGCTAGGAAAAACAAAGGTGTACTTTTCAAAAAAGGAGTATTTCCAAACTATAAAGTTTCTGCAGGTATGTGCCCTGTGGAGAGAAACAAGTTCAAGATTCTATTCCGTTGAATTCAGACCCTGACCTGGAAAGTGTCGTGCGGTTGGGTGATTCTGTGGCTAACGATGTCTTGAATGCGTGTAACCGTTCTCGGGGTCCACTTGTTCTCCCTTTTAAACTGCGACCACGTCAAACAGTACGACAGTCTGAAAATCAAAGTGCTACAATTGGAAACAGTGGGCAAATATATCTGACTATGAGAACATCATTGCAAACAAGACACAGCTTGGAAACATTTTCAAGTGCATAGGGAACCTTCATGAGCGCATATTTTCCTTTTGTTAATGCGTTGAGGCTCATATTTTAAGTGTTTGATGTTGACACAAAGTCTACTGTGGCATAAATGTGACACATGCATTTTTTATGACATGGCATGTTTATTTTCAAGATAATATAGTGCATGGTGAGCTTTAAGCCTTAGCCTTTTGCTGCGGAAACTACACCGCAGAACACCATAGACGCTTGGAGTGTACACCCCCTTCCAGATGTGGCATTCAGTTATTATTTCGTATTTATTATCAAATAAATGCTTCAATCTTAGTCTTTCTTCATCTGTTAGGTGTCACATGAAGAAATATGTTGCCATAATGACTTCAAATAAGAAGAAAAAAGAATTTATGTTTGCGGCATGTTACAAACCACTATTTTGCATAATTTACCTATTTTTACCAACTTTTTCTACAAAACTGCAGACTTATCTTGCTTATTTTAGTATTCAAGCTCAGAAAATGTGCAAATGTAGATGCTATTACACAAATATGAGTTTAAACATTGTTTTCCAGTGCGAAACCAGCACACGTGAAATTTTCCTAAAATTAGCAATGGTTTTAACATTATTACCTCCCTTTGTTTTCCATAATCTAAACCATAGCGGTTAAAAGATATATGCAAAATTATGTTCGATTTGTTACCGCAACACATTTCTGGAATACATGTATCAATTTTCGTATGATATACACAATTTTAAAATTTTGCATTTTGCAATTAAGTTTTTTAATATATGCAAAATAAAACGAAAAAGCTTTTGTTATATTGAAATATAATGTTTAATGAATTAAATGCAACATTTCTGAACTGTATCCTGTGTTTTGTTTGTATTTTATAGTAATTCCAAAATTTCACACAATTCAAGGGGAACAACCAGAACAGAAATAATTCAAAAAATAGTGTTCCTATTCACAACATTTGACTCTATTTAGTAGAGAAGCACACAAGTTATATGTCAAATGTTTAAAATGATTATTGACAATATCAATCAGTCTTACAGATGTATATTCCCATATGATTACATAAAACATGCACCAAATATTGATATTCATTCATTAAAATACCATTCAAAATGAGAATACTCCATAAGAAATCACAGCACAGTTATTAAAACAATCACGCTAGGAAAAACAAAGGTGTACTTTTCAAAAAAGGAGTATTTCCAAACTATAAAGTTTCTGCAGGCATGTGCCCTGTGGAGAGAAACAAGTTCAAGATTCTATTCCGTTGAATTCAGACCCTGACCTGGAAAGTGTCGTGCGATTGGGTGATTCTGTGGCTAACAATGTCTTGAATGCGTGTAACCGTTCTCTGGGTCCACTCGTACTCCCTTTTAAACTGCGACCACGTCAAACAGTACGACAGTCTGAAAATCAAAGTGCTACAATTGGAAACAGTGGGCAAATATATCTGACTATGAGAACATAATTGCAAACAAGACACAGCTTGGAAACATTTTCAAGTGCATAGCGAACCTTCATGAGCACATATTTTCCTTTTGTTAATGCTTTGAGGCCCATAACTTAATGGCTTGATGTTGACACAAAGTTTACTGTGGCATAAATGTGACACATGCATTTTTTATGACATGGCATGTTTATTTTCAAGATAATATAGTGCATGGTGAGCTTTAAGCCTTAGCCTTTTGCCGCGGAAACTACACCGCAGAACACCATAGACGCTTGGAGTGTACGCACCCTTCCAGATGTGGCATTCAGTTATTATTTCGTATTTATTATAAAATAAATGCTTCAATCTTAGTCTTTCTTCATCTGTTAGGTGTCACATGAAGAAATATGTTGCCATAATGACTTCAAATAAGAAGAAAAAGAATTTATGTTTGCGGCATGTTACAAACCACTATTTTGCATAATTTTCCTATTTTTACCAACTTTTTCTACAAAACTGCAGACTTATCTTGCTTATTTTAGTATTCAAACTCAGAAAATGTGCAAATGTAGATGCTATTACACAAATATGAGTTTAAACATTGTTTTCCAGTGTGAAACCAGCACATGTGAAATTTTCCTAAAATTAGCAATGGTTTTAACATTTTTAACCCTTAGTTTTCCATAATCTAAACCATAGCGGTTAAAAGATATATGCAAAATTATGTTCTATTTGTTACCGCAACACATTTGTGGAATACATGTATCAATTTTTGTATGATATACAGAATTTTAAAAGTTTGGGTTTTTCTATTAAGGGGGCAGGGGATATATTTTTGACCAAATTTCGAGTTCCGAAAGGCCGCAAACAGTCAAATCCATTGCATCAAAACAGAAAGTGACACAAAAAAAACTTTTTGTGTCAGTGTCATAACATAGGCAATATACATTGAAAATACAACCAAAGACAAGGCTGGCTTCTTCACTTGTGAAACTATGGCCCTTGATCTTTCCCCCCACCCACCTCATTTTTAATGAAAAATTGAGAAATTTGACCCATTTCATGTCATGCACAGAATATTCAAACAGAATGCAATCCTAGTTTTGGCTACATTACTCATTAATTTCATCCCTGTGCTTTGTTTATTTACCTAGAAAAGTGTCTCCCATACGTTTACGTTTTTCACAATTTACCTTCAAAGTTTTGTTCTGTTTCTGCAGCGTGAAATATTGACTTCCGACAAAAGTGAAAACCTCCTTTTTGAAGATTCAAAATTTCCTTGCTAGGGAGCTGTGGCTAGTTGTAATGTTTTTTTCCAAAATTTTGAGACATTCTTTCTACAACCTAACACACGAAATACATCTTATAAATACCTAATTGATTTTTAAAGACCATAGGTAACACCTACCCTAAAGATATGTAATTGGACCCCCCTTTCACTGATATATCCCCTGCCACCCTATTGCTCACTCTGGATCAGCAGACGATTTATTTCATAAATCAATTGCCTATCTTACGGAGGAATCCGAGATAGCCGATGTATCACGATTGCCTATTGCTAGGGAGCGGGTATGACTAAAATACGTATATGACTCATATCCGCGGATATGAATGGAAAGTACGGATATGAACAAAATACGGCTTAATATGATTATAGGTGCTACCTAATTTACGGGCAAAAGCTTTTTAAGTTTTTTTTATAACCATGTATTTGTAATAAATATATGGACATGATTGTGTTCAAAATATGATAATTGTTGCAATAATTGAGTAATGCATCCAAAAAAATCAATCTTTAAACGAGTTACATGTTCCAAGCTTAAAGATCTAGCATCTTATTTTTTATTTTATTTTTCTAGCCACAGGAATTTATAGCTGGTTCGGTGTCTGTGGTATAGTGGATGGGGTGTCTGCTAACTGGCTTAGTCACTGGGAGGTCTCTGTATTGATCCTTTAAGTGGGAGCATTCTTTAAATAACCCTAAAGACATATATGGCGTACCATTTGGGTTGAAAGTCAAGAAGACCTACACGTTAAAAAGAGAAATGTACGTCGAAGTACAATAATTGTACGTCGACATGAATATAAAATACACTTCGAAGTATATATTTGTACGTCAAAGTACAATTTGTACTTCGACATACATGTTTGTACTTCTACGTACACATTTTCTGAACAGCCAATCAAAACACTAGTCTCTTGAGCCGCTTTTCCTTCAGATTTATTCATAATAAATGTTTAAAATCTCTTTTTTAGTTGAGGACAAAATGAATAAAAATATCAGAATGGAAAAAAACAACACAGAAGTTTCAAGTATTTAATGCATTGAAATAGATTATATACAAATTTGAGGAAGATTCAATTGTTACCTTTTTAAAATTAAAATTATTTAGCATATTGTGTGTATGAAATGATCATGCGGGGCGGAGTATCACGACCGTCCAGCGCATTACTGTGTAGGAAATTCCCAACGGTAACCAGTTACCAAGTATTAATGGGATAAATAATTTATTATAAACTCCCCGTTGGTCGTATTTTGTGATAACCATAACTAGCATAAGTCAGAGGTTAATTCCGCCACGCCAGGTCAATAAATACGCACAATATCTATTAGTTAGCGGTCGATAGTCGCATAATTTGGCATAAATTATAATAATAATAATGTTTAATAAATACGCACAATATCTATGAGTAAGCGGTCGATAGTCGCATAATTCGGTATAAATAATAATAACAATAATGTTCAATGTCAAAAATCTCTAAAGGCAACAGACGTAAGGTGTCCTCTGATTGGCTAACACTCAAGGGTCGGTGAAAATTGTACGTCGAAGTACATTTCTCGTTCTACTTAGTAGGTCTTGTACTCTTTCGACGTCATGGTAAGTCATATAGACACTAAGTACTGGTCCTACTCAGGAAACAGTTTGTTTCATCAAATGTCTCAATTCAACTTGACAGCTTGCTAAAGCAGTTGCATTTAGCATACAGTACACTGATTTAACATAATCAAAATCATGTGATGTGTCAAATCAATTTTGATTGACAAATTTGACAGGATTTTTTTTTAATCCAATAAGTTTTAGACTGTCAAATAACACACACTACGTATTAAAAGCCATACCTGGAGCTTTCGTCTGTATATCACTGACTTCATCAGAAGAATGATTTCTACTGTTGGGAAACGTTAACACCACTAGTTGTCTTCTTATTTATTATCAATGTATAATAATGTGTAACAGCATAACAACATACTTGATTCGCAATTAAAATATTTAATAAATACAGATATCTTGCAGGTTTCTAATTTTCTTTCGCAAACTATTGTTGAATAGTTTAAATTTTGTCGCCGCTAAAAAAATAGCCATTTTGTAGCAATTCTAAAATCACAGTCTAAACTGCATACACTTAGCTCTATACCGGTAGTTACAATTTGAATGCAAATATTAAAATGCATCATGTTATATCATCCATATTTTTTTATTTAAACATTCAAATAACACATAACACAGTACATATATAAAAAAGGTATGTGGTATTGTGTGGAGATACAAAACACTTCACATCATTTATTTGCACATAAAATAATAGTTACAAATAAGTAAAACTAAAACACTGTCATCAACCTACATTTCAAGAATATTTACGTATATGAAATTACAAAGTGGTGTTATTGTATTACCTTTTACTAAATTAACATTGCTGGTTTTGTACTAGCCATAAAACATTTATCATGGATTAACAAGTAACAACCAATTTATTAATTACACAATCGAACGGAAATCATATTAATGGCATTATGCATTTACTAAACAAGCTATTTGCTACTGTTTAGAATTAAACTATCTTACTAAAAATGATCACAGGTACTTAGTGCTTTTACATACTTGTGGTAAGTTTTGTATTACTAGTTTGACAATTATCGGCAGACACATGTTGATATACAGACAAAATTTGCATGGGAACTCTCATATTTTTTCAGCATAATTGCCTTCAATTTGTTAATTTAACAACCTTTTGACATTGTTTGCACATCTGATCTTATTATACAATAGCTGATTTTTGTTTATAGATAGACATATATAGACTTTCAAAGTTCTATAAAAGTTCACACATGTTCCATCCAAGTAAACAAACAGAACCAATAAAGATCACCACAGATAATAACTGTGTGTATAGCTTGGAAATTTGATAGTTCAGGAATCCCTCCTTTGTTGATTTCTGTAAACCACAACTGTCAGTTTTGCTGGATAGAATGCCTTGTATGATGCCCAGCTCTTGCCTTCGCAGAACAGCTTCTAAAAACGGAAAACCAACAAATATCTTAAAATTTGATCAATAATGCAGACAATTTATAAATGTCTTGTTTTTTGTTGATTTCGAATCTGGGAGATTTTTTACGTAAGATTGTGGTACGAACATCCAACGGTATCGGATTTTGTGGTTTTAGGCATGAACTTATTATAGTGATATGTAACCATTCGGGGATTTCGGTAAAGTGCGAGCAGACGAGGTGTTAATACGTTTAAAATTAAAGCTAAAAGACTAAAAAGTTAGATCGGAATATCTTTAAATTTTGTGAATAAATGTGTTTCTGGTGGATAACAACGACAACTTGCCAGAATATTGCTCATGATCACACGTAAAACTTCTTTCTAAGACATTGTGTACACACCGGTCTTACTGACAATAACGAAGTGACGTCACCATCTATGTATAGAGTGCAGTAGGGTGTCGTTATTGAAATACCGCGAGAATACTGGAAGAATAGAGATGCCAACTATAATGTTTAAAACAAATAATTTTTTAACAAGCGTTTGTGATTTGTCAGGATAATAATAACAATAAGATATCGAAAAGATCAAAGCAAATAAATTCGACAGAAATCTGAGATTCGGCAATATATGAAAGACGGGTTATGTTCACCTAAGTTGTGTTTGGTAAAGACTGTCACTATATGTAGTGAACCAGTCTTCGGCTTATACCCACTGAAGAAGAGCATTCAGGGGAGATAATTTAGTAATGACTTAATTCTGGAACGGTTGCGAAGAAAAACAAATAATGCGAGAATATTTAGTGCGATTCGCTACACAATTATGATGTCATTGATATAACTTTTCCTGAGGTATGTATTTACATGTGATTTAGCATATGTCAAAGTGTTTTTGATTTGTTAAAGTTCATAAATAGCATCGCGAAAATATATGTCGCGTGGCAAATTTTTTTGAGACGTATCCATATGTGGTATTCCTATGTAATTTTATGTCTAAATTCCCATATGTATGAACGGCCAACGCCCGCTTTGCGGGCTTTTGCCCGTATTAAATGGATTTTCCTTTATTTTTTGTATGAAAATCATTCTGGGACAAAAATACACGTCGCTTATGTGTTATATTACGATCGAACTAAATTAAAAGCGTTTTTTATTGGCATTTTTAATTTCAGTAACTCTCAATTCATATCCGCGGATATGAACGCCAAGTTAGAGCACCGCTGTTAGGCTACACAACACCAATACCAAAATTGCATCAGTAAAGCTCTTGGTAAAATTGTCATTTATAGCCTTAAAATATGCAAGTCAATATATTTATGTTTACTTTTTACAACTGTTAATCGTTTTAGACCCACACGGCTTGGATGAAAATCGTTTTAGACCCACACGGCTTGGATTTCATCAATTGGACACAGTAGGCATAAAAAAACAAGAAAGTTTTAAGCATAATAAAGTACCTTTTACAAAGAACTTCTTTGCCTTGCTCCTGAAATTGTCCCTTAGATTCTTGTCTGCCTTTGAGGAGTTCCCTTGCATACGTTCAGGATAGGTGGTAGATTCCAGGAAGCACACAAGTTCTTGGTAATCACTTAAATCCATTATGTTCAGTTGCTTTATTCAGCTGTTGATAACAATTTTGCTATTTAATGATCAATGTGGATTCAGACCATGTGTTTGAAGGATATATACTTGTTCCCTGTAACTTCGATTGGATCATTGGACTGTACGATTTTGATTGGCTCACTGTAGTTATGAGCGCTATACCAATATATCCCATAATCACCTACCGACTGGCCCCTCTCATGCCATGTTTACACAGGTCAAAAGACTCCACTTCCTGGCCCGGTGAAACAGTCTCAACTTCATGACCCCTATATGGAAACTGTGTACTGGTAAACAGGCCCCCATTCCTGACCCCTATCACAAAAGGTGTGAAATATCCAAACTGGGACTTGTCAAAATAATGGTTGATGTCCAGTCTCTCTAGGCTTCACTAAATTGCATAATATGCTTTTTTTTATTAAAAAATCTTTCTTCAATAATAATTTATGTCTTCGATACCTATCTTAGATTTTATACATGTACACAATTATGTTACCCAAATACATAAAGGCTAATAGTTTCATGTACACATACATTTAACAGACTTACATAAATAATTGTTGGTTGTAAATACTGATAAAAGTGATATTTGCATTAAATGATACAAAAGTGATTGTACTATATATCCCAATATTCATTTGATAACTGTATATGTGACCGTTGCCTCAGCTCTTTTCATCTGATTTAGTTTGATTATATTTTTTATTTCAATGGCTTAAATTGCACTCTTGTCATTGTATAAATATAATAAGCTTTCACTGCAAATTTGATGTGAAATTAACGAAATATGATTCTTAATACTTGTTTGTAGTATTCCATAAACTGGGTTAACTAATCAATGTCATCACTATAGGTATTACAACTATGATTAGAATCTTTGAGAAATAAAGTTTTACAAGTAAACACTATAATTTCCTCTGCAGTTACATATTCATTATATTTGGAGGGTCACCAATTACAGTCCAAATGTAACTTTAGTTCACCAAACCAAGTGTGCAGGTCGTTATATTAAATAAAACATGCAATAGTTGTTCTCACTGTCCAACATCTTCATCTCATGTATCGCATATATTTACTTTTCTCAGATTCTACCACCTCTTTTTCATACCAATTTGTGTATATTTATTGCCCAATGTTATGGTGATATGTACATGGTGGCAATCTAGGAGTGTAGGACATTAGCCCTCTGGGACATTAGCTCCTAGGACAAAAACCCCTAGGACATAAGGCCCTTTGGACATTAGCCCCCTAGGACATTTGCCCCTTAGGACATTAGCCCCTACCTATTTTTACATTCATTTTTGGGTATTTAATTTCATCTTTTTTTAATTAATTGAATTAACGTTGTTGTTGTTTTTTTAAAACAGCAACAACAACACGTTATGTTACTTATGTATCTAATTGTAAGGTAATTTTAGACTTCTGGATGGTGTCAGATAGCAAAATGTTGGCAAAATAGAGTCCAAAGAAAAAAATTATCAAAGAAATTGTTAAAAAAAACACATAAAAATGTACGTGTGTGGTACAAGCTATATATTGTTTGTTTTAAGATATGAAATTTGAAAAATGGAATAAAAATGCTTACTTAAAAAAAGTTTTGAACCTAGAGGCTAATGTCCTAGGGGCTTTTGTCCTAGAGGGCTAATGTCCGTACCCCTAGAAGAAGTGCATATGTCCAAGAATGTAAACAACCGTCTTAACTAAAATGTGAGGGGGGGGGCATATTAGACATTAGCAATGAACAGCACAAAAACACTTGACACAAGTTATGGAGCATCCCGAGGAATTTACTGGATTAAAGCATTTTCAGGGTTAAGGGAAAGTGTTCAGCTTGAAACGTCACATTTGACTATTATACATGAACAAGTCATATAAGAACATTAGAATATATTACTATTGCTAAAATTGCTTAATGTTATAATTGTTCATGTTCAGTATGTCTGGTGCATTACAAATAGTGTCTTGTTTATTTTCTACATTGTCAGATACAAGTTTAAATAGACAACATAAGTTTTTAAGATTTTATTAATAAATAACATCACAACTGTTTCATATTTTAGGAAACAAAGGTTTTTCTTTTACTATACTAAAATTCCAGTACTTGAAATTGGAAATGACCTGGCCAGCAATGTAAAAATGATGCAGATGAACACTACATAGATTGGCATGTTAACAAGTTCACTTGATACTTCACATGTGCATTGGCCTTGTACAGTAGATACCAATTTTATGAATTGATTTAGGTTTTAAGATTGTATTGTGATATTTTATGCTGCATACAAATTATGTTAATGTTATGTCATGGAATGAAATTAATGTTACTTGATGTTAATAAAGAAGTCATTATGACCTAGTGTTATATTTTATACAAAACCTCATATTGAGGCCCTCAACTACATGTAAGTGTTATTTCTTCTTGAATGAGGTCAGAAGAGGCCACACGCACGAAGTAAAATACAGTGTTCCCAGCTTTTTGTATGAACAAAATTCCCTGATTTTTCCCTGATGGAAATAAAAATGCCAGGATCATAATTTCGACCTATTTCTTGTTTTAGAAACCCTCAATAAATAGCAGTTGCAGACATAACTAAGCTACGTGTATACTACAAAGCCACCATAGCCATATAAAGGATTCGATTTGCTGTTTTAATTGTTAGAATTCTCGACACAAGTCGGGAAAGTCTGACCAAAGAAAATTTCCTGACTTTTCCCTGATTTCAGGAACTTTTCACGAATTCCCTGACTTTTCCCTGACTGGAAAAGGTGAAAGTCTTTATCCAGATTTTCCCTGATTTCCAGGTTGGCTGGGAACCCTGAAATATTTTATAGACTTGGATAGCGATATAACTGATCAAATAACTTCCTATCCGACATGTGCCAAATTTGATGGGGGGGGGGGGGGGGTTGATATAAGACATTAGCAAAGAACAGCAAATACGTGTATCACAGTTTGCGCGATTATACCCGGTACATGAATGGCTTCCTATCTGAACATTACAATATAATGCTGTTGATAGTCTAGCAGCGTAATGTTGAATAATGCATTTTCACATTTAAGTATGTGGTGAATTACAAGGTTTTGCTATAGCCATATGAGGTAAATTGCCCCACCATCTGGTTGCCATGTTTTTCAACAGACCATAACCATTTTCGAAACAAATTCGTTGAATTGATATCCCCCGCCAATATGCTTCTGGACACAAGTGTTATATTTGACAATCAAATAAGCATTTTTTTAAGATACAAAGGGCCTTAACTCCGTTATTAACAGATGGTGTACAATGCCATTTGGCGTGCATCATTCTCTTATCCATATATATACTCATACCAAGTTTCAATGAAATACGCCAAAGCAATTCCAAGATATGGCGCTGGACGGACGGAAAGACGGACGGACGGAAGGACAATGCCAAAACAATATCCCTCCGCCGATAGCGGGGGATAACAAGGGCTTTGTCACAGACGTGACATAATTATACCCCCATATGCTGCATTGACACAGAATATTTTGCATGTTGTCTTCACAAAACAAGAGAAGCTAATTTATGACGATTCTTAAGAATTATTATGCAATTATCATATGTGGTCATTTTGACCTCTGAACTCTTGAATTCTTTCGCATGACACGCCGTCCAATGACTGTGAACAAAATAAATGTGCATTTTCATTTTAAAATCTGACAAAGAATGACAGTTATGGCCCAAACAAGATCATTTATGGCCATCTTTGAACTCAAAGTGTGACCTTGACCTTGGAGATATTGACGTAATTCTTTAGCATGACACATCGTCCAATGTTTGAGAACACATGTACCAAGTACTTTTAAAATCTCACAATGAATGACATAGTTATGGCCCGGACAAGATCATTTATGGCCATTTTTGACCTTTTAACTAAGTGTGACCTTGACCTTGGAGATACAAATGCAATTCTTTCGCAAGACACCCGTCCAATGATGTTAAACATATGTGCCAAATGATTTTGAAATCTTACAATGAACAACATAGTTATGGCACGGACAAGCTCATTTATGGTCATCTTTTACCTTTGAACTCTAAGTGTGACCTTGACCTTGGAGATATTGACGTATTTCTTTCGCGTGACACATCGTTCAATGTCCAATAATGTTGAACAAAAGTGCCAAATGATTTTTAAATCTCGCAATGAATGACATAGTTATGGCCTGGACAAGCTCATTTATGGCCATTTTTGACCTTTGAACTCAAAATGTGACCTTGACTTTGGAAATATCGAAGTAATTCTTACGCGCGACACACAGTACAATGATGGTGAACAAATATGCCAATTGATTTTAAAATCTCCCAATGAAAGACATAGCTATGGCCCGGACAAGCTTGTTCCGCCCGCCAGCCCGCCGTCGTTCGCCAAACTAATAACCAGTTTTTTCCTTCGGAAAACCTGGTTAAAAATGTTGATGACGCACAAGGGACAAATACTGATCCTAAAAGCACACCATGTGCACCTTGTGCTCAGGTGAGTTAAAAATAATGAAATAAATAATTCATGTTTTATGAAACAAATGTAATTTTTACTTAAACTTAACTAAATTTCCAGTACTATAAATTGGTAATGTCATAGTCTGAGAGGTCAAGATTCAGCACATATACATACTATAGATTGGCGTGTTCAAAAATTCAAATATATGACTGTCTGATTAAATTATCTCTTTATCCCAGTAATTCTCAAACTGGTTCAGCTGTTTGGGGGAAATGAGGGACCACGATACAGAAATGCTCCTCCAGTCGGGTCTGTTGTGTGCAGCTTTGAGTAATTCATCCATGGAAAGGCATGTCCACTCTTTTACATTATCCATCCATCTTTTCTACAAACGGACTCATCGTCCACATTCCTCTAGCGTACCCTGGAAAACAGCCTTGCACAGAGTCTGGTGTCCAAACCAAGCCAGCTGTACCTTAGCACAATTATTCGTGGTCATGGTAGTGCAGTTATAAAATTGACTTAAGATCCAGTGTTATTTGTCCACTTAATATTGAGAGCTTTTTTTGTCCATTGATATGTAGAGAGAACATCAACAGAATTGATTTGCTGTTGGCATGTATGGTAAAGTCTTCTTGGACCTTGTGAAGTCTGTTCTCAGTTCTGAAATTTAAAGAAATATTAGCATACAGTTGACAATATAACAGCCAAGACTTTTCACCGTTGAATACACACACATACACAAATAGGCATGAAGAATTTCTTTGCCTATTACTTTTTGTAGAAAAATTAACAAAAATGCTGGCATCATAATAATGTTATTTTGTTTATAAAGCTATACTTCTACAAGTGTACAATCAATAAATGCATTCCAAGCATAACAGGAGACAAGAAATACATTAAGTATAAATCTATGGTAACTAAAGTAAAAATATAAATTAATAAAAACACAACTAAGAATTCATCCCAGCAAATGGAAATTGTTCAGTACTATTGTCGCGCAACTTAATATATAAATTTGATGATTGTTGTTACAATGCCATTGAGTTGTATTGTATAGATAACTTTATTCGAGTTGAATATGCATCTTTTTTATCTCTAATATTTCTATTCTTTTCAACTTGTTACAAAATACCATTTATAGAGTACTGTACTGTTACAAAAATTAAAATGTATTTCTATGCCTTTTTCACCTGTTAGTGCAATTAATTCATTTTTTTTTATTGTGTATACATGTACATACTGGAAATGTGTCTTTTTTTTCTTTTTGCAACTGTCAAATTATTTTTGAAATTTGCATTATTGTTTTTCAAACTAAGAATTACAAGCAACTGAAGTCATACTTTAAATTAACATAAATTATTTATATAATTTATATATGTGGCTTATGACCCTTTTGATCATCTCAGATTGCAATATAACATTAAAACCTGTTGGAAAAAATATGATTGAAAATATAGATTTTTGTAATCGGTGAATGTTCAGTAAAGTATTTTTTGTGCTTTATGGCTGAACTGAATGGGGTTTAGAAACCATATATCACTAGGGATGTTGATAACAACAGAAAAGAATTTATGATGCCCCTAGACAGGTGATTTTTGGTACAAGTAGAATAAATTGCAGAAATGTGTACCTGGTCATAATTTATATGTGCTATTATTAATCTTAGGGATACAACTGCATCATTTTTATTATAAACTTTGGCACTTAATAAGAAATAACTATATGTACGCTGAATTCATAACTAACATTGAAAGGAATTTCCAATAAAAAAGTATTTTACATGCAAGTGTGGGTAGTTAAAGGTCTAGCAGTTGTCATGGTATTAATTCAAGTGGTAGTTAGTTATTCATTACTAGTAATTTAAAGCATAAATGCATCACACATTTACATTAATTTTGAATGTTATCCTGGGAAGGTACAATTAAACGTTAAATGAAGTGTTTTATTCAATGATTTTCAAACATGTTATTTTACATTATATACATGCTGTTTACAAACACAAAGCTGGTTGTGCTATATCAAAAAGGCAGCATAAAGATCTCTCTGTCTGTCCTTCCGTCACACTTTTGTGAGGATACACACTCCTAAAGAATTTTCTCCAATCTGCTCCAAGTTTAAATACAAAATGCCTTCATAACGACAAGAGCTCACTGACTTTAGAAAGTTTGCGACTCATTTATTTACAATTTGGAACTGTTCGCAGCTCATTTTTTCACAAAATAAGGGGGACAAGGCCGCCTCACAAAAAACAGGAAGAAAAGCCGTGTACTGTCTTGTCCAAATATGCATTTTTTGTGAGGATACACACTCCTAAAGAATTTTCTCCAAATGCAAAATGCCTTTATAAGACAAGAGCTCACTGACTAATTTTAGAAAGTTTGCGACTCATTTATTTACTATTTAGAACTGTTCGCAGCTCATTTTTCACAAAATGAGGGGGACAAGGCCGCTTCACAAAAAACAGGAAGAGAAGCCATGTACTATCTTGTCCAAATATGCATTTTTTGTTGTAAAATATGCAAGTCAACGTTTTAAAACCAGATTAAACGATTTTTATATGTGTTAAATTTTAATATATCGATACAAATATGTTATAATAACACACAATATGCAAGAAACATGATACATTTAAGACGAATTTCATAAAATACAGCAAATACAAATTAGCGCCCAGAGACGATTGTGACGAAGATAATTCGTACATATTTTCCTATAATAACCGATGCATTCGTCTTTTTAGTAAGTGTTTGGGTGTCATATGAACCGATATCAATGCAGGAATTTCAAATGAACCGTTAAACTTAATTTAGATTCACATCGTACATGCATGATAAACATGCTGGCGAATTCGATTTCAGAACTAGAAATGGCGCGGCAGAGGCCGACGCGTATCCCCACGCCGCATGTTTGACCCAAGGGCGCCCCAGGGTTGATCATGGGGCCATGCATAGTTGAGATTGACTGTATTGTCATAAGAGAAGTTCAGTATCAATTAGAAGTGAATGGGTGTAAAAATAAAGAAGTTATAGTAAAAGGCAATTTTGGGAGGGTGTGGCCTATGTGGGCGGGGTGCCCCAGGGTTGGTAATGGGGCCATGCATAGTTGAGATTGACCGTATTGTCATAAGAGAGGTTCAGTATCAATTTGAAGTGAATCAGTGTATTAATGAAGAAATTATAGTAAAAGGCAATTTTGGGCGGGTGTGGTCTATGTGGGCGTGGCGCCCCAGGGTTGGCAACGGGGCCATGCATAGTTGAGTTTGACTGTTTTGTCATAAGAGAGGTTCAGTATCAATTTGAAGTGAATCAGTGTAGAAATGAAGAAGTTAATGTAAAATAACCTAAATTTTTTTTATAGTAAATGGAATTTTTTGGTGGGTGTGGCCTATGTGGGCGGGCGCCCCAGGGTTGGGATTGGGGCCATGCATAGTTGAGATTGACCCTAATGTCATAACAAAAGTTCAGTATCAATTTGAAGTGAATCCGTGTAGAAATGAAAAAATTATAGTAAATGGAAATTTTTGGTGGGTGTGGCCTATGTGGGCGGGGCGCCCAAGGGTTGGGAATGGGGCCATGCATGGTTGAGATTGACCGTATTGTCATAAGAGAGGTCCAGTATCAATTTGAAGTAAATCGGTGTAGAAATAAAGAAGTAAATGTAAAATAACCTAAAAAAATGAGTGATAATTTCTGACGCGGCCCCACCCCAACCGCTATAACTTTTGACCCAGGGGTCAGATCAAAATTCCAAATAGTGCAGGGTCGCACATATGCTCATAGCTACCATGTGTGTAAGTTTCAAGGTTCTAGTGCTTTTAGTGTAGGAGGAGATAGTGGCCAGGACGGACGGACAGACAGACGGACGGACGGACGGACGGACGGACGGCGGAGATAACCACAATATCCCCACCTTTTTTTCAAAAAGCGTGGGGATAATTAAATATCTGGCTTATTTAGCATTTTTGCGACACATGTTCTTCTAAACTTTTATTTTAGTTTATCCTGAAATATATGTATAATAAGTTTTTTACACATTTTATATTAATTAATAAATATTTGACAAGATGGTATATACCCGCTTTATGGTGCTTAATGGTTAATATTTCCCACACATATAGCTTATTTAATATGGTGTTGTTCATTAACAGGCACTCATCTGTTAGAAGCCATTTTTCTTACATAGTTTCACTTAAAAAAATCTTGTAAAAATATACATTTGGGGCTATAAAATTTGCAAGTTTAGCCATAAAATTTGCAAGTTTGGCCATAAAATATGCAAGTCAATATTTCTTTGTGCCTAACTTACCAACTGTTCATCTGTTTTTAAAACCAATTTAGCTCATTTATAATGTTATTTATTATAAAGGTTATCAAAGACTGAAACTTACTTTCATGGATACTTCAGGTTAGAATATAGTTGTATTTTGGGGGGGGGGGGGGTTTAAATGTGTATTTTAAAGGGACTGTCAACCACAAATGACGAAAACAGAAAAGTTCTAAAATACCGTATTTTTTACAATTATTAGTTTATATTGATTAACATATCACATCTGGTATATTACATTACATGAAAAAAGGTCATATTTTCAGTATATTCGGTAATACAATTTCGTGATGTGAAATCGAAAGTACATCGCGAAAATAGGTGACATAACAATATACACACTATAATAACGCAAGTAGATTGATCATTTTATATATATAATATATACAATTCATTACGCATGCACAGTTTGCATTTTCCTGGATTTACCATATGACGATGATGATCAATCTACTGGCGTTATTTCTAGTTGACTGGTAGTTACCTGGTAGACAAACCCAGTAAAATTTATTACCAAACATACTGAAAATATGAAAACTTAACAACTTTTGTCAAGTAATGTTATATGTCATGGACGAACCATCTTTCGAACCTCTTAATTTTTGACATGTCGTGATATTTTAATCAATATAATCTAATAATTGTAAAAAAATACGGTATTTTACAACTTTTCTTTTCTTCGTCTTCGTGGTTGACAGTCCCTTTAAGGCCGCAAAAGCATCTTGTATGCTGAATTTATTCAACGTGTACATACTACAGCTTGTCTTTAAAGTAATTGTTCTCCTTCATGTAGTAAATGATTACATACCATGTTTCTTGCATTATTTAGGTTCGAAAAGTCATTTTTATTTAACATTATTGTATTTTTATCGTCTACACATATAACAGGGCCTCTCAGGATGTTCTCAACCATAATGGACATCTTTTATCATCGTAAAAACGTACATTACACCGTTAAATCCGTGTGACACCTATGCAATTACCAGCATGGCTTACGTTGCTGACATTACATAATGATAAGAATGTTAATTATCATCGCTTTTCGTAGATTTATTGATATATTTACACATGCAACTTGCACTTTTTACGCCGGATGTTGTGATCCCTTTGCACATGCGCACTTGCATATTTTACGGGTCTTGCATATTTTACGCCACACCGGTATTTGTATGATTAATATATAAATTCTATATATTGTATGGTATATATCTTCCGATAAGCACATACTTTATTTCGCATAATATATCTATTGAATGTACTTTGTTTTAAATAAAGTCTTGTTAAATTGATGTATAAGCGTAAATCTATGCATGTTTCTTTATTGTTTATAAATTATTATTTTCCCAAAAGGATGTTTATCTTATATATAAACTGTATAAAGCTATATAATTTTATATTTTTATTTTACAAATAGCCCTGTCATATATTGACACATAAAATTATCTAAAGCGTTGGAAAAATAAGTGTTTTTTAATGAACGTAGGCCTGTGTAATATTTTGGACTATTTTGCTCCAAAATGAATACATATATTAATCCTATCGTCCTGCTTCTTGTTTGGATAATGCCTCGAACAGTATTGAATGGAATTTAATGACGTTAAGATAACGATAATATAACAACCGTTATAAAAGCTCATTTGTAACAAATTAATGTTCACGTCGCATGACTATAAACGTGGTTTTTGTTATATATCAGATGGATATGTCGTATGGTGCATTTGTATATAATTATTGTTGCTTATGAATTATAATCGGGTTGTTGTTTTTCATTTATGTTACATCTCGATGTATACAGACATGATTTGATATGTAATAAATTATCTATGATATTTATCTACATTGTTTCATGTTAGTGCTTGTCATTATGTTTTGTATTTGATTGTATCATGTGATTGTTCAAATCTTGTCTGATAAGTTTATTCTATAAGCTATTATTCGTTAATTATGCTTTTGTAATCTATCCTGAAACATCAATGCACCTGTATTATATGTACTTGTTGACATGTATAATGTGTAATGTATGTGTGTATATGTTTATATGTTTTAATCATTGCACTCAGTGTTTATGCATCGATGTTTAAAAGCATGATTCGATGTGTAATAAAGTATCTATGATATTTATCTACATTGTTTGGAGATACGATTAGAGAGCTGGTACCCAAATAGAAGAACCCATTACCACCTGTCAATAATACTTTACCGTCAGGGCACGAGCTGGTCGGCAGCCACACACCCAAAAGCCCCGCCGACAGATAGCAATTTAAACACACAGACACACACACACACACACACACATATATATATATATATATATATTATAGATAGATATATATAATTATATATATATATATATATATATAGATATATATATATATATATATATATATATATATATATATATATATATATATATATATATATATATATATATATATATATCTATATATATATATATATATATACATATATATATATATATTTATATATATATACATATACTAGGAGATTGGCCTTTTACGGGGTATTTTTCAATATGAGACCCTTGTTGCGGGTTGTATAAAAATTCCGGGGTGCATTTTTCACCCCACAATTTAGGACACGTATTTTTTCATTCTAAACCATACATACATCATTTTGGTGACATATGGCAACAAGTCGGTTTCATATCGAAACCATATATATCATAAAACCCAGTTATTTCCCTTTTGTTTAAGCTCTACAATCCAATTAAGCGCACATGTTGAGATTACACTATCAGATATCATAATGAGCCAGAAATACAGCTGGAAACTTCGCTCTGCTGATCTGTAAAATAAATCTTCGTGTTACTGATGAACATGATTTGAAATCATAGTTTGTTGAATTTTAAGCTTGAAAAAAAAAGAAAGCTATTTTTATTAATAAATGAACTTTTGAAGTGGTTTCATATTGATGCATTAATTATTGAGAACTATAGGTAATTTGTAGCAATTAAATTAATACAGTTAGTAATGCGCGTATACAGTTTTGTTTATTAAATCGGAGATTTAGGCTAATGTGTGTTTTACATATAATATTGAAAAAATACTCATTCTTTTTAAAAAAATCTTTCAATTTTTATTGATAAAACTGTTGCTGTCAAGTAGCATTTGGAGAAATATAGTAGTTTCATGCCTGTGTGGTACTAACAATTCCTACATTCATGTCGTGTTTTGTATCGATATAGTGGATATGCAATAACTGTCAATTTCAATGCTGGTCAAATACATTTTTGGGTATACATAAGAGAAAAAAATGTAATACTTTTTTTTATTTTTATGGTTATTTTAATTGGGAAAAATATTGTGTGTGCGTTTGTTACATACATTTTATTCACACAAAAACGTAACACACCGATATTTGTCATATGAATCAAGATATAACAGATGATACGATAAGGCACAAAACAGTTGGTATTTGCGAATGGTTATGTTTACGCAAAACTATCCGTTATATATTCATGGAGCAATTTAATAACTAAATACATTTCTGAAAGCGGGTTAAAAGACGAACAATAATAAGTTCAACCAATTAGATGTCATAAATTGATTCGTGTTATTAGAAGGCATCACAATTAATCGCTGAACACAATTGCTTGTTCCGATTTACCGCCAATACAGTGCCAACATGCCAGTGCTTGATATATGGCCATTAGAATCGCACGGGGGCTAATAAAATTCGACTGAAGAAACAGCGCTAATGAATTCTAGCGCCATTTAAAAGCAATACACATCAAATAGCATTCTTTCCTTCTTTCCATAATAATGCCTGGTTGTACACTGCTTATTCAAACGATAAAACTAAATCATCAAGAACAGAATTGTTATTGTTTTGCTTCTACATCTAGTAAAAAAAATACATAAAAATACATATTTAAAATGCTTCTTTATAATGATGTTGAAAAATGTATGTTTAAACCCCCTCTTAAATTGAGAAAAAGTTTGGTTAAATATTTAAATGGAATTTAATGTTATATATCAATAGTATGTGGAAATGTATTTAAGTTTTTTTTTCTTCATGGGAATCAATACTTTGGACATGTTTGTTAAAATCGTATCACTTTAATTATGATTATGATGGTAAATATTATTGTTACGATTATGTACTTTTTGTCATTGCGATCAATATAATTATTATAGTAGATGTATAAAAATTATACCATCGGACCACTAAGGACATACGAAGTGTGTTTTTTTTATTTACATTTTTCATAAATATTAATTTATAAAATAAAGAATAATCTTGTTTAAACAAATGTTGTTGAAAACATGTTGAAAATGGACTAACTTGAATGTTTTAACATTTGATGAAAACAAATACACGTATGCAACTTCGTATTAAAAGGACACGAGTGTGCATGATTCGAGTTTAAACGCGAATGAATCTTTTTTATGAAATCAGTAAACAGACAAACAGAGAGTCAGAGAGGAGGGCAAAAAAGAACGTGGTAATTGAAGTACATGTATACACTCGTCTACTTCATCGCGGGTGAATTATATATTGGGCTGATATAGTTTATACATGCTTAAAAAGAAGAGCACGCGGAAAGTTATACATTACTATCTTAAACGAATTCTTCAAATTATATCACAAATACTTTTGGGTGATCTGTGCTCTGTCCCTCTTTAGCAAACAAAACAAGTTGAAACGATTTTATCTTGTATAAATTTTTTGTGGTTGTCTTTTAAGTAATTTGATAATTATAAATCAATTTTCTCTATACGTTCAACAACGGAAAATAAAGATTTTTTAGACTTTTAATAATAATTTCGGATGATACATCAATTGTAAAGATATGAAAATTGTATCTTGCACCTTTATTAATGCATTTATATGCATGTTATTTCACCAATTTGATATGATACCGATAAGTTATAGAGACAATTGTTTTCCCATTTTTCTAGCAAAGAAAAAACAATCTGTATTATCTATTGGTCTGAAAATTGAAAATATAGCTTAAATTCAACTATAAACATTAATTTATCTGAATATATTGACTATCCTGTAAAAAATATTGCATGTACCAATAGTATACTAATATATTCTATTCCGTTTCAGACTAAATAACCAAACATTTTCATAACATTTTTTACAGTAATACAATGCACCAAATAATGTGTGAACGTTTAGATAAGATGAAACTTATATACACATGTATATA